>NW_027500837.1:0-92845 GCF_021521415.1 Bidens hawaiensis
AATAAAGGCTGAGCAGGCGGGGTGCGTATAGAACCTCAGCTGGGGAAGACACGAATCAATTCCAGCTTCAAAATCGAGACTACATGCTGCGTAAAGAACGAGATCCCGAACCAGGTGCGTATCGGCTCGATGGCACTCCCATCCCAACATGGAAGGGAGCTCATTTACACAGTCTGCATGTAAATCAATTCCAATTTGTAAAGAAAAGGCCAAGAGCCACTTCTAATGGAAATGATTCTCTTTAAGAACATCGAAGCTGATGATTTTACATTCATACTTTTCTGAACACTAATATGCCGGTTTTCACCGCATAATTACGTGAAGTCATTGCATGGAAGGCGGTCCTACCCGCACCGAACCCAATAACGTGACAAACCTTCACGCAGGTCAGTTTGGGAAAAAGTTCAGCACCCAAAATGAAAGTGCCGGTCTATCCGCATAGAATCATTAAAGGAAACTGAATAATAACCAATCAACAACCGCGCGTCGAACGGTTAAACTATGCAACACTCGTGACGGCGTTCACATTACGTGAAGTCGTGCGTGGGAAGGCGGTCCTACCCGCACGAACCCAATAACTTGACAAACTTTCACGCAGGCCAGTTGAAGGGGAAGAGTTCAATTATCATATTAAATGAAAGTGCCAGTCTTATCCGCATGAATCATGAAAGGAAACCGAACACTAACCTATCGACACAACCGCGCGTCGAACGGTTCAAAACAAAATTCTTAAAAAGGATAAGGAAAACCTACACGCAGGTCAGATATGGGTAAAGTTTTGCCATCCTACTAAGTGCAAGTGACGGTTCTACCCGCACAATCACGAAAGAGGAAGCAAAACTTCACACCTATTATCAACCACGTTCAAAGGTTAACTTATCCTCATAGGATGAGGAAAACCTACACGCAGGTCAGATATGGGTAAAGTTTTGCCATCCTACTAAGTGCAAGTGACGGTTCTACCCGCACAATCACGAAGGAGGAAGCAAAACTTCACACCTATTATCAACCACGTTCAAAGGTTAACTTATCCTCAAAAGGAGAGAAAAACCTACACGCAGGTCAGATAAGGGTAAAGTTTTGCCATCCTACTAAGTGCAAGTGACGGTTCTACCCGCGACAATCACGAAAGAGGAAGCAAGACTTCCTGTTATCAACCACGTTCAAAGGTTAACTTATCCTCAAAAGGTGAGAAAAACCTACACGCAGGTCAGATAAGGGTAAAGTTTAGCCATCCTACCAAGTGCAAGTGACGATTCTACCCGCACAATCACGAAAGAGGAAGCAAGACTTCCTGTTATCAACCACGTTCAAATGTTAACTTATCCTCAAAAGGTGAGAAAAACCTACACGCAGGTCAGATAAGGGTAAAGTTTTGCCATCCTACTAAGTGCAAGTGACGGTTCTACCCGCACAATCACGAAAGAGGAAGCAAAACTTCCTATTATCAACCACGTTCAAAATGTTAACTTATCTTAATGCCTTAGAAATTTCGAAAAGGAAAACCTACACGCAGGTCAGATGAAGGTTAAAGTTTAGCCATCCTACCAAGTGCAAGTGACGATTCTACCCGCACAATCACGAAGGAGGAAGCGAAACTTTAACCCATTAACCACGTTCAAAGGTTCTTATTCTAAACACTTGGAAAATTGCTAATTTAAACTAAGTATGCAAGTCATAAGTTTATAAAGCAAGGAACCCAAAGAAGGAAATAACAATCTTATACGCAAAAAGATTATATTTCAAGAATATATTACAAGAATGGCCGGGTAAACTACCCGCCTAAAAGAAAAAAAAAAAAAAAAGCTATACAAGTCTATCTTAGCAATGGGAAGGGATCTTCAGGATCAAGCTTCAGGGCCGCTTCCACTTGGACCCGCTCCGTCAGAAGAACGGGGTGGTTCGAGGAACGCTTTGAGGACAGCTAACCCATCATCAGCAGCAGCTACTTCGTCCACCTTCTCCACCACTGGATGCGGAAGGCGGCGTATTGATTCAATGCTTGGTCATAAATGGCTTCGGTATCCACATCGAACAAAGGGAAGTTGGAAGGCGGGACGCCTTTCTCAACAAACCCTAGACCAAGCAGGAAGCCGGCCTTTTCCCCATCCTCATGAGAAGCGTTGAGGGCTGCGGTCATAGCATCATCGTAAGAGGTCTCTGAAAAGACCCGCCGCACAACCTACAAAGAAAAAACACAAGTATTAGAACCTTTTCTTACAAAAGAAAAGCGTGAAGATAAAACTAAACATACCTGAGGCAACGCTTCTCGAAGAAGCCATTGGAGGGCAGCTTGAGCTTCGTTATGGGCGCGTTCAGCTTCGCTCTTGTTAAGGTTGGCAAGTAAAACTTCCTTTGCGGCAGCCTCTTCGACGCCCTTAAGTTTCCGCTCGGTGTGGTCAAGCACCCCCCTCTGGTCCAGGATTTTCCTGGAGTTTCTTGGCATCTTCCATTGCCAAGGCATCATGAGCGCGTTGGAGAGCCTCTAATTTGGCCTTGAGCTCCTCATTCTCCACACGCAAAGGCTCAGCAACGGCTTCAGCCTTGGCAGCCCTCTCGGTTGCATTTCGCGCAGTCTCCCTGGCCAGCCGAAGCTGTTCATTCACAGCTTGGGCAGCCTTGGAGCGGGCCTCGAGTCGCGCCCTGAACTTCAACCTCGAGGGCCTTGAAGGCCTTCTCCTTGTCTGGCGGCAGCTGCTGCCGCCAGCTGTTGGTTCTCCTCCCGAAGAGCACGCGCCTCAGATACGTCCTTGGCGCGAGCTGCTTTCAACTTGTCGTTTTCACGACAAAGCAGCTCGACGCGCGGCTGCATCCGGGCTTGGAGAACCCGAAGCTCATTGGTTAGCCTACCCTCCTGGTAGCTAGCCATGGCTTCCCCCAGCGCACCATGAGGAGCAGCGTGGCGAGCCCAGTCCACACACTCCACAGGGGTACGAAGGGTTGTTCCTCGGCGTATGTTCCATCGCGGAACATACACTTCATTGGAATCCGACACTGCAAAAGAAACAAAGGCAGTAAGGAAAAGATGATAAAAAACAAGGGAAAAAGAAAGGAACCCCACGCACCTGTAGGGTCAATGACAGGCCGATAGCCGCCCAAACCCATCACCTGAACCTAAAGGAAATCCATCCAACAGGTCAGGCAGACGGGAAGGGGGCAAAGATCGGCGGGAAGCCCTGCGCGTACCTGATGGTCCGGGCCATAGGTGCGGTGGCGCGGGCATGGTGGCAGCCGCCGTGGTCGCCGTTGTGGTCGCCGCCCGCGGTCGCCGCCTCCTCAGCAGCAGCAGTAACCGCCGGCTCCGTGAAGGATGCTGTAAAAATCGCACTCACGGCCGGCTGGGGACGTCATCTCAGCTGGAACAGTCTGCTCAGGAGCAACTGAACCATGCGGAAGCAGGGCGCGGTCACCTGGGTCGACGCCTCAGGTAGGCTGACCAAGCCTACCGTCATTGGCGGAAGGGTACTCCTCTGCGCTTCACCCCGGAATGCGTCAACATCCACGCCTGCACAAAGAAGAAAGTGTTAGATAAATTTAAGAAGTAATAAATCTGCAAAGACATTATGATTGTACTTACGGGTTTTCTTGACCCCTGAACGTTACGGACGGGCGGGGAGGAACCCGATGGAGCCGGCCTCTTGGTACCGGTCACCGTTGTCTTCGTTGGTTCTCCGGAGGGTAACGGTCGTAGACTCCGGAGCAGTGGTCTTCTCACCACCGGGCTTCCCCGCCACTTCTTCACTATCTGACTCCCGAGGCAGATAGAACCACTGGATCAGCTGTGGAGGCCTTCTCCTTCCCCTTCACGCCGCTAGCAGCCTTCTTCTTCCGCACCAACGGAGGAGCATCTGAGGATTCCTCAGAAGAAGACGGGTCAGGAATTCCAGCAGCGGGGAACAGCATTGAGGGATTGAGGAAAGAATATCGCCTTACCTTGGCCGCCGGTGGCTCAGGATCTCGTGGCCCAGCGGATAGACCTCCACAAACCGATCCGCCGTTTGCTCCAGGATGGGCAACTCGCCCTCGTCCAGAGCACGAGTACCCATCCGCGCAGGACCGTCGGTTTCCCGCGGGTACAGAAGCGACTCCAAATCATTCCCCTCTGAAAGAATAAACAGTTAGAAGACAAACGCGTATCAAAAAGAAAGACAAGACATACCATAGGGAATAGAGTTCAAACCGTATTCGAGAAGGATGGGGAACCTGAGACGCATCCTTCCACACCCGGCTCATCCCTAACATGACCATCCCGGACTCCGCAAACCGGTAAACCGGAGATTGGATCCGGGATATCTTCGAAAACCATTCCGCCTCCTGGTAGTTGGGGGCGTGAAGGCTCGGTATCGCTTGGCCATTTTTTAAACTTCATGGCAAGGGGGATGGCTGCGGGCAGAAATATAGAAGAATTCCTGCTTCCACGCGCGAAGACTGCGCTCGGTGTCGCAAATCTTCAGACCCTTAATACGGGTCGTCAGGGTGTACCACCCCTGGATGCACCTCCAGGTATAGAAGGTCATCAGGCGGTCCACATGGGGCTCGATGCCCAAAATCCGGCACACCCACTCAAAATGGCGAATCTTGGCGATCGCCATGGGGTGCAAGCTCGGTCAAATGACACCGTGCCTCTCAAGGACACGGTAAACAAATTTTGTCAACGGGGAATCTAAGATTCCCATAGACAAAAAATGCAGCATAAACCCCGATCTTGACTCTGGGGGCATCATACACGGTCTGGGTGGGATTCAGGAAACTCAGGCTCGAGATGATCGAGCATGAACTTCCTGACAACATACCGGTACTGATCGCCCAGGCAGAGCACACTGGCACTCGCCAGCAGTACCCCTGTCGTCAGCTATAGCTTCAGCATCACGAGAAGACATCTTGCAGAGAAAGAAGAGAACGATTTCGAGAGAATGCTCGATTGAATAAAGGAGTATTCGCCGGAAATCGCCTTAAAGATGAAGAGAAGAGTGAAAAGTGTGAATTATAAGTAACCCTCTCCCCCTTTATATAGTAATCGCAATTAATGCGGTGAAATTAATGCGGAGGAGAGAGAAATCGAATGTGCAATGAAACTATGACACGTGGCAAAAAAGCAAGCTGGCAACAGCTGTTGAAAGGACGGTATGCCAGTAATTTCGCGGCCACGCGCCCGAAAAATCGCGCCCACGCGCCTGAAAAAGCGACTGGAATGACCATGTTCTGTCACGTCACCATAACTTCTTGCACGTCCATGACACAGTCAGAAGAAACCGTCGCACGACGTTTCAGAGGTTTGGACTGTTATCTTTTCACCAACTCTTCGAATTTTCAAAATCAAAATTCGAAAATATTAAAAAGCGGGAAAATACCCCTTTACCCCTTGGCAAACAAGTAACCGTAAGACGGATGCGGGTACAGTGTAAAGGCAAAACCCTTCACATACCTAGCACCCGCAGGGAATTGAAGCCAAATAAACCTTGGCAATCAAGTAACCGTAAGACGGATGCGGGTACGTGTAAAGGCAAAACCCTTCACATACCTAGCACCCGCAGGGAATTGAAGCCAAATAAACCTTGGCAAACAAGTAACCGTAAGACGGATGCGGGTACAGTGTAAAGGCAAAACCCTTCACATACCGAGCACCCGCAGAGAATTGAAGCCAAGTACCTCGGCAACCAAGTAACTATAAGACGGGTGCGGGTACAGTGTAAAGGCAAAACCCTTCACATACCTAGCACCCGCAGGGAATTGACGCCAGGAATACCTTGGAAGTAAAGTAACCGTAAGACGAGCGCAGGTACACGTGTTAAGGCAAAACCCTTCACATACCTAGCGCTCCGCTGGGAATTGAAACCAAGAAGGATCTTCTGGGCAATGCTTGCGGAAACGGAAATAACATCCCCGCATAGCGGGAACGTCGAGAACTACGTTGTTTGAAGCTCCAGGATGGAATTGGTGGTCTTAACATAATTGATCACTATGTTCAAAACTACCCAAAACCTCATGGAAAATACATACAACTGGGACTCAATGCTCCTGACTTGCGAGGAGGTTACAGACCTACCCGCATCATACCCAAAGACCAAGCAGGAAACTCGGGCGTTTCTGCAAGTGACAAGGACTTCCGCGAAAGAATCCCCATGGAAAACCTTACAAAACCCTTTTCAAAACCCTTTGCTCAAGTCCAAAAGTTCACCTCACTTTATTAAACACTCATGAGAAGAACATTGGACTGGGGGGACTTGAAGAGGTAGGTCCCAGCAGAGCCCAGTTGGACCCGCAAGACTCACCTTAAACAGGGACGTCTGCGCAGAGACCAACTGGATCCGCAGGACCAACCATGCTCAGAGACGTGACGTCCTTACGCGCAGTACGCAAGCTGGTCCCGCAGGAAATGCCTCCCAATGGTGAAGGACTCCGCCTGTCCCCGCAGCCTCGGATACAAGCCATTAGGGAAGGCCACCCGCGCAGCATGGCTACACGCACAAGGCACTTAGCTCTCGATCATTCAGTGTCACCTGAAGGAATGAGCCAAGCCGGGAGCAATCCCGCACAGAGGCGGGAGGGGGAATACTCCCGCCCAAATAAGCCAGTCCGTATACTGAAGGATCTTTTACTGTACCTGACGAGGTATGGGCGAAAGATCTGATCAGAGATACGACAGCTCACTGATACAGTATGGCGAGCAGCATGCTCCTGTACTGTATCACTATTAGCCGCTGCCTACTCACCAACTACTGCCATACCACGTGCGTAGCCGTCAGTTGGTGGAACAGGAATAGTGTACAGCAGGCCTGGTCGCTATCAGCCGCTACCTACCCACCAACTACCAGCAGGGCACGTGCGTAGGCTACTGTTGGTGGAACAGGGACACTGTAGCAGCCGGCCATACCTCCTTGGAAACCTACCTTCGGCTATAAATACCCCAAATGGTATGACCATCTCATCTTATCATACAACATTACATTATCTTATATCATCATAATATACCTGATATCTGCTCTAGCAATCTCTTAATATACTTTTATATTTAAAGAGCAATCTAGTCTGATTCTCACGCCGGAGGGTGGTCACAAGGAGGAACCCCCCCTTCTCAGTGACGAGCTCACGGTGTCTGTTTTGCAGGTTATCAGAAGAACCATCTTCCAAGGGTCTAACCCCTCGTGGGAAACAGCTATCCAACCCCCAGGTTACCAGTAATCTGTCCGGGGTCCGGTTAGCGTTTCTTCACTAGTAAAGATTGTTTGAAGATTATGACGATCAAATGCTGATGGTATGTGTATCAAATGATTTTAGAATTCGTAGTAAGTTTCAAAAATTTAAAACTCGAATAACATGAAAACCATCTAAATAAACATCCTTAACATCAACAAAAGCAATGAGAAATACGCTCTATTGCATCTCATTGTAATACACACATACTTATTGAAATTTCTATCTTTCTCGCTACATCTCTTTCTCAATTATTTAGATTTTCCACGTGGTTTGCACGAATTGCAAGTATGTTCTACGCCTTTTTAAAATTTCAAGTATGCTCCACAATTGCTTCGAATATCATTAACGCTCCTTAGAATGGATGGGTGTTAGATTTTTCTATCAAGTGAATGCAAACCGTTACTATTAAAAAAAGTGATTAAACATTAAAGGAAATATTATAAAATAAGCGGAGCCAACATTTAAGTAAAAAACAATAAATAAAACACCAACCCTTTCTAATATAGAGAGGTAAGTCATTTCATACTCACTTAACTACAAATACTAACATTTATTCATTTAAAGGACCACCCATATTACGTTTTAGAAACAATGAGGAGCATACATGTAATGTTACAACGGTTGGGAGCATACATGCGATTCATGCAAATCACATAAAGCACCCGATGACTCAACAACTACAACGCTAACACTCACAAACCTTCACTTTAACATGTCACATCCTATTTCGAACCTTGCTTAAAAACCTTTCATCAAACCCCACAATTTACAAACCCATTAAAAATATTAAAACTGTGTATATAGCTCGTCTGACTCTTGTTTGCAGCCACAAACCTTGCTCATGGACTTGAGTTTCATGACGCAAGCACGTTTGTCTCCTCAAACCTACCTGCCTCCATATAGAACCAGATCTCAGGTTCCGGTGTATGTTGTGGGTGCTCTAAATATCATAACCGAAGTATAAAAAATTGTATATTTAGTAAGTAAAGGGGGCCAAATTAGCACTCTTTAAAACTCCAGGATAGAGCTTGAAGCAAGTATAAAACAAAAGACCGCCGGAATATCCTACCGTTATCACTATCCCAATTCACCGGCGGCAAAATCTGATCCAGTACCAGCCATGAATTTACTGGTCTGTTCACTTATTAATCCAATTCTCTATTCAATTATTATTATTATTAAACCCATAATTCATTCATATATCTTTTAATTACAGGAAAAGATAAACCTGCTGAAGAAAGAAGCCGGAGATACGTCGCCGGAAGTAGTCCCGATGGTCGTCTCTTGGACTGAGACATCCGACACCGTGTCTCGCCACTTTCAGTTTCAGCCTGACGGCCAACTCTCCGTGAGTATTTATTTATGCCTGTTAGGTGTTCGACGAAATGCCAATTACAAGTTTTAACAAATACTTTATTATTTACCAATGGGGTTTAGGATAATATGGTTAGTTTTCGGTTTCATTCGTTTAGTTTAGTTTCGGTTTATTACAAAAACCAAACTTGGGCTAACATTTTTGCTTAAAAACACCAGAAATGGAGGTATAAATACATGAAATGCAGGTATTATAAGATGAAATGGATTTATAAATACTTGAAATGGAGGTATAGGCTAAGAAATATATGAAAATACAAATGGTTAAGTTTCGTTTAGTTAATTTTGGTTAACCGAGGGTACACCCTGATAACTGATTTACGGTTAATTTGATTAATCGATTATTGGTTAATTTCGGTTCAGTTTTGCTGATTCATCACCATCATCGTACTCAGTATATCCCACCAATAGCAAAGCTATGGTAGGGTCTGAGGAGGGTAAGATGTAGACAGCCTTACCTCTACCCCATAGGGATAGACATGCTGCTTCCGGTGAGACCCCCGGCTCGAAATGGAGGTATATTTACATGAATTGTAGGTATCAATACGTGAAATGGAGGTATAATTACATGAAATGTAGGTATAAGTACATTAAATGTAAGTATAACTAAAGCATGAAATACATGAAATGAATGTATAAAAGCTTGAAATATATCTGAAAATATGAATGGTTCTGTTAATTTCGGTTAACCAAAGGTACACCAAAAATCGATAACTGATTTTCAGTTAATCGATTTTTGGTTAATTTTGGTTTGGTTTCGTTGGTTTTCAGTTCAGTTTTGGTTGACGGTTCGGTTAATGCTCTTTGGAGGTTGTTCTTGATTTGCCGTAGTTAATTGGGGATTTGTTTTTTAGGTGAAAGTGCTTAATGATTCAAGACCAATTATCCACAACGTTTCCGAGTCTTTTGTCAATACTTTCTTCCCTTCCGGTTATCCATATAGGTGAGTTCATAAACCCCAATTGTAAGTTGTCATTTAAACTTTTTAACTACCATTTCTTATGAAACTCAATCTAGTGCAGTGTTAATGAAGGGTATCTCAGATACACACAATTTAGAGCATTACAACACCTTTCCAGTGCAGCATTATCTGTGTTATCAACTCAGGTCTTCTTTTGATACTTCATATTATAACATAATTCCATTCATTATAAAATATTTTTATTGATTTATCATATTTCTTTTGCAGTCATTGTTATATGCTGCAGGATTGAGACCCACACTAGCACAAGCAACTGCTGTTAGTTGGGTAAGAATGAGTTTCTAACAGATATCATGAATCCAAAATTATTTAATTGACTGTTGGTTTAAATTTTCAAATAGATACTTAAAGATGGTATGCAGCATGTGGGAAAGCTAACATGTAGCAATTTAGGTGCAAGAATGGATTCTGAACCCAAACGGTGGAGGATTTTTGGTTTGCATCGTTCCAAAAACACATTTTTTAAGCTTTTTGTTAACATTTCCTCTGAAATATTGTACTTTTGACTTTTAGCTGATGTGTTATATGACTTTGGCACCGGTTTAGAAGTCCTTTCCCCATTATGCCCTCAATTGTTTCTTGAAATGGCTGGACTTGGAAACTTTGCAAAGGTAATTTTTTGTTTATTTAGTTAAGCGAACGGATATGAACACATGCCTCACTCGTTCATATATGTTCATGAACGTTGGCTCTTTTATGTTTGTTGTTCCTTTACGTTTAAAATTATATATTGATTTTGATGTTTATGTTCGTTACAATTTAGTCTAGTTTTGTATTAATAAAATATAACCCCTTACAATTTAGTCTAGTTTTATTACTTTTTAAGGCCCAACAGATTGGTATCCATGTTTACTTTTAATGGTGTTCGCCCAGTTATGTTATTTCATCTATTTTCAGTTACGTTTGTTCGTATGTGTTTTTTACGTTCATGAACTGCTTGTTTTTACTATTAACAAACAGACACAAACGAAGACGGGAACACTCATATTCTTAACAAATGAACACGATCAAGAAAACCCCATTCGTTTAGTTTGATTTTCTGTCCTGTTAAAGTTAAACAAACAAACACGAACATGCCCTGTTCGTGTTCGTGTTTGTGATTCATTCGTATATACTATCAACAAAAAACACCCTCATTTTCATAAAGAACGAACACAAACAATAAAACCTTGTTCATTGTTCGTGTTCATTCGGTTCGTTTACAAACCCAAGTTTACATGATAATTATTTCATCAATAACAGATCTTGATTTTGTAATTTGATAGGGGATGGCAACTGTTGCTGCAAGAGCAACAAGATTGCCAATTTATTCTTCGTTCGCGAAAGAGGGCAATCTTAGTGATTTATATGCAAAAGGCGAGGCGATTTCTACTGTGTTTAATGTGGTTGGATTAGGTGTCGGGATTCAGTTAGTTTCTACGGTTTGTTCATCAATGCAAGGAAAGGTATATATTATTAATATCTTGCAAACAAATTGGTATATGTATTTGAAAACTTTATTGCTATTTGGCAGATGGTTGTTGGATCTTTTCTTTCTGCAATACACATATACAGTACGTATGAAGAAATGAGATCGGCTCCTGTTAACACGTTAAATCCACAACGAACTGCAATGATCATAGAAGATTTCTTGAAGGTTATGTTTCGTTTTCTCTTGTTACTTTTATGATATTAATTATCTTTGCTATGTAATGTTATTACTCCTATGTCTTAAGATGTTATTCAGAATCGAAGACGAACAAAGCATTTTTATATACATAATAATGGATAAATATGTTAATATATAGTTGGTCAAACTGTTTTGACTCATTCGGTATTTAACTCTATGTTACAATTCAGACAGGAAAGGTATCAAGTCCTGCAGACCTAAGATTCAAAGAGGACCTTTTATTTCCGGGAAGAGTAATAAAAGGAGCGGGAAATGTTAAAGTGGGAAGAAATTTGCACAAAGTTATGAAGCCTTCAAAACTTAGACAACTGAAAGAAATATTTCCAGATGAAAAATTTGTTTTGAATTTTGGAAATACATCAGTAGATATGGTGTTGGAGCATACCGCTAGCGGTGAGGATGCGTTACGAGGGTGGTTGGTGGCGGCTTATGCCTCTTTGGCCGCCAACCGAGAGGTTGAAGTGTTAGAAGAAGCTTATGAAAAGATGAATATGGTAATGCCGACATTGGTGTCTGAGCTACGTGCAAAAGGGTGGCATACCGATCGGTTTCTAGACGGAACGGGTAGTCGTTATGGTTTCTAGTATTTGTTGATTTATTTTGTAATTAGGTTTTCATGTATATGAATGTTTTAGATGAAATGCTGAATGAAAGTATGGATTTTGTTTGAAAGCAAGTGGCTCTTATATCATAGATCATAGCATGTGGGTGGGGAGAGAACGAAGTCTTTTGACTCTGGAGAAAGCTCCGTTGAGCCTTCTCGCTCTAAGTGTATTTTAGTGATGTTCTTTAAAAATCGGATGATCTTACTTGGTCAAATACCTAACAAAAAACTCTTATCTTTCATTCATTAAACTATAGATGCACAAGTTCTTGGATAAAAAAAATCTCAAGGTTTTAATGATATCGATATTAATTTGATGTTTAGATGAACTTTTTTTTTGGCCATGAAATATGGATGTGAGATTCATAAACAATTAACATGGGACATGTACATCACAAATAAAAGATTTTCACATTTTATATTTTCAAAAGATTATGTATAAAAGGATAATAAAATACTTTCAAATTATAAGCATAATTAAAACTTTGCTAAAAATAAAAGAATATGGTTTTGGGGCACTTGAGAGAAGTCACTATTGTTACGTGTGATTAAAAATGCATAAATGAAGGTCAAAATGAAAAACTTTTAGGCAATACATAAATGGATACTAAAATAAAGAGATAGAAGCCAAAACGCATAAAAAGAGGCCAAAATGTAAAAAATGAAAGCCAAATTTGAAAGCCAAAATGAAGCAATGAAAGCTAAAATGCATAAATGGAAGCCAAAACACATAAATGGAGGCCAACACGCATAAATTGACGCCAAAACACAAAAATAGAGGCCAAAATGAAGAATTGGAGGCCAAAATGCATCAAAAAGAGTCCAATAAAAGTAAAAGAAAATGAAGAAATGGAAGCTAAAATGTGTAAATGGAGGCCAAATTGAAGAAATGGACGCCCCGTAATGCATAAATGGAAGTCAAAATGTATAATGGAGGCAACAATGCATAAACGGAGGCCAAAATGTAGAAATGGAAGCCAAAAGCATAAATGATGCCAAAATGCATAAACAGAAGCCGAAATCCACGAACGGAGGCCAAAACGCATAAATGATGGACAAAACGTATAAATGGAGATTGAAACGCATAAATGAAAACCAAAACGTATAAATGGAGCCAAAATTAAGAAAATCTGAAACCCAAAACAAAGCACTGAATGATGCAAGGACGGATGGCCTACGGCGGTCCCGCAGTTTTTTCTTCATTTGATGAGGGTTTCTACAGTTGATGATTCTTGTCTAGTTCTTTTGTGGTTTTGATTGCATTCGTATGTTTGATCATATCGTTGTTTAAATAGTCCGAATTAGTTGTTCCTTTGATTCAGTTTATATTTCTTTGAACTCGTGTATTGCTCTTGGGTTGGGTTAAAAGAATTGTGATAATTTGGATTTAAACGTTTGTGGCCAGGGGCGGATCCAGTGTTTAGCCAGGGGAGCGTTAGCACCCACTCAAGTCCATAATTTCCTTCATAAATTTGTAATATATTAGGTCCAAAGATCCAAATGACCCATCCAAAAAAATTTTAGTGACCCATTCATAATTTTTTTAGTGCCCCAAACTTAACTTTTTAAATTTTAAGCCCAAATTTAATTTTGTTATGAACAATAACAATATACACAATCACCAATCAACATTATTATAATTTTGATTGTTTCAACAGCTCGATATTGAAATTCAAGAACTTAGTGATTGCTTTAATGAGATTAACACAGATTTACTTCAAAACATGTTGGCTTTCTATTCGTATGATTAATTTTTCAAGTTTAATGCATCAAAGTTAATGAGATTGTGTGAGTTTTATCCATATGATTTTGATAATGGGGACAAAATTGTTCTTGCATCTCAACTTGGCTTGTGCATTGATTGTGTGCGAAAAGATGAAAGATTTGCTAATCAGAAAGGTATTGCGGATCTTGCTAGAGTTATGGTGGAAACAAGGAAACATATATCTTTTAATTTGATTTATCGATTATTAAAGCTAACCTTAGTTTAGCCTATTGCAACCGCAACGATCGAGAGATGTTTTTCAGCAATGAAGATTATAAAGACAATTTACATAATCGAATTGATGAAGATTTTTTGAATGCTTGTGTAATTTGTAGTGTTGAAAAAGAAGCACTTTTAAGTGTTACGAATGAAGTTGTAATTAAGTGTTTTCAAAAGATGGAATCACGTAGTGGTCAACTGTAATATGTATTTTCTTTATCTTTAATGAAATTTATTGTTTATATTTCTATACGTAGTTTGTTTAATGTAATTTTGTACTCGTCCCGTTTCGTTTTGACCCGACCCATTTTGGTTTGACCTGTTTTAGTTTGAATTAACGAGTTCTAGATTGAACTTTTTTTGCACCCACTGGCTAAATTTTATGGATTCCCCACTGTTTGTGGCATTAAGCAACATCACTATAAATTAAAGTTAATTAACATACAAACAAACGAACTAAGGGTCGTAGGTTCTTTTATTATTGTTATTCAAGGCCTCGTAGTCTTTTACATACAACTCGACACTGACTAACAAACTGCAACACCTTAATTTATTATTCATAACAAACGTACTCTCAACCATCCAACTACAACCTTAAGCCTTCCAGCCACCTCCAACAAAGGGGGGAACAACTTCTTGGTAGGATGTGTGACCGTGCTCGAACATCACAGATTCCCGCCTATTGTACTTGAGTTTTTGAGCGTCTTCCCTCGACAACTGATACGAATATGCTATGACGTCCAACGGCAACGCCCTCATGACCGAGTTCTTTCCAGCTAAGGTGTTTACTACCGAGTTGTCGTTGGTCCTGAAGGATATCCACATGCACCCTTGTTCACCCGCTTGTTTCACCACCGCAAAACCCTGTGGGATCACCACTAGTTGTTGTTCGTAGACTTGGTCGTTGAACACCTCCATGCCTTGGTCATTGACTATCTGGATCCTCATGTCCCCGTTTGTCACGTAGAGTATGTTGTGCGCGTTTGGTATCCAGTACGGTGCCACTATGGCGAACTGTAAAACAATATTTTTCATTAATTCATTCATTCATATAGTGACACTATAGTTTGAAGTCTTTTCTTACCCTGTTAAGGACGCCACGTTCGACGCTGAGTTGAAGTTCCTTAAGAATGGGGAACTTGAAGCTGTTAAGGTTTGTGCATTGACCAGCTTGCGGGTTGTAGAAATCGGCTTTTGAAGGATCATTGATGTTCATCCGTAACTTCATTGAGCAAATGGTTTCTTCTAGACCATTAAGACCATCGTAGTATTTTTCTTCGGGGTGGAACGGTGGCTGAATAACTTTCATGCCTCCTTCCACCAAGACAATGTGACCCCTCTGGTCATTCTCACTCTTGAGCAACTGTGCCGTCTCTTGATCTACGTTAAACACGGCTGCAATAACTTCAACTGGGAATGGTTTGAATATGTTATCGGACCCGGTTTGTTGTGATTGCCCTTGTTGAGCTGGTCTTTGCCATGAACTTTGTTGTGCCTGTTGTATTTGTTCTCCTTGTGAGCTTCCGGCTAGGAAGAATCTCTACAACGGCAAACATTAATTAAAAACTAGACAACTGTGATACTGATAGAGTATATCAGTACTAGAAAACTGGACAATTGCAACCGAAAAAAAAAAAAAAAAAACCCTCTAGAAAGCTGGACAATTGAAACTGAAAAAAAGATAATGGTAAGTGCAAAAACAAAACAAAAAAACCTCTAGTTCATAAGCGTTTAAAGGTTAAGAGATAGCTTTAAGTCAATGATTACGAGGCAACCATGACTTTTAAGTATTCAGATTTAAGATTACTTCTTAACCATTCAAAAGCTACGAACCTTCTAACCATTCCGAGGCTATGAATGGTTAAGACGTAGCCTTTTTAATAACCATTAAAAGGTTATCAAATGGCCCATGAGTACTAGAATACTCGTAAAATTGACCAATTGAAGCCGAAAAAAAAAAATATGGTATTAGAAAACTGGAAAATTGTAACATAAAAGAAAACACTATACTAGAAAACTGACAACTGTTACCGGAAAAAAAAAGGTACTAAAAACTAGAAAATTGTGGCAAAAAAAAAATCATAAAAGTAGCGACTGATTTGCGACCAAAATCTTAACAGTCGCAAATTTAGTGTCCAACCATGATTTGGTCGCGAAACAGGGGCGCAAATTTTGTTAGCTTTCTAGTACTAGATGTAATGTAAGCAGGCTATTATATTGACTAATTACCCTGTGGTTTGAATCAAGCTGGTTATCATTGTTTGTGGTGTCAAGTAAAGCAACGATAACAAGATCGTTCTGTCCATCGTTGTAAAGCCAGTGTGCGGCTCCGGTAGGGATGGCCACCACGTCTCCTTGCTGGAAATGTTCGATCTTCTGGTGGCGATCGGTGAACGAGCTTCCACCTTTCCGTCCTTCGAATTGTTCCGAAGGTACTTCGAATGTCTCCGGGCAGCCAGACAACATCACCCCTTGGAAACCACTTCCTATATTTCCCAACCAACAAATAAGAATATCAATATATTGATTAATTAAAAGTTTATACGTAAGGCTTATATAACTATGATCTCATTATAATTATGTTAATCCCTTTATTATAATTATGTTACTCCATTGTCTCATTAAATCCATTGTCTCATTAAAGGTGTCCATCCTATTATAAATGTTCATTTTTTAAATTTTTTAGCCAATTTTTAAATTTACCCTTAAACACACACAACTAATTAACGTTAGTAAACAATATTTATGAACTCAATTTTCAAGAGTTATTGTCATTTGGTAAGCATAAAAACAATAATTTCACTTTGTGTTTTTCAAGCTAAGACGCTTTGTCTTTGTGTTACGCTTTGACCAGAACAGAGGAAATATGATTTAATTACTCTTTGCTACAATATATATAATAAACATTATGTTAAGTCAGAACAGTTTTTGTAGGAAAAGTTGTAAGAACTTTACAACCACATGTTTTTGTAGCAATTATGTAAGAAAAGTTGTTGAAAACGATTTTCAAGCACGTGTTTTCCTAACAACCTTTTTGTTGGAAAACTGTTTGAAACTGAATTTTCTAACAAATTTCCTATAATTCGGTTGTAGAAAAACATCTCTTTTTCTAGTAGTGGAATGGTTGTCCACAAAATACTTAGATGAACATTTAATCACAAAAGGAAAACTTGAAAAATACTAGTTAAAGTGCCTATCAAGCAATATCTGAACGGCCGTTCTGACCATAGACGTCATACTTCAAAAGTTTTTGGTTAAAATGGTCGTACCACCTCCATTCAAGAGGGTGGTTTGACGTAGTGTGGTATTAGATGTTAGACGGTGTGTATAGATAACCCAATAACACAATAGAACGAGCTCTAAGTAACACAATACATGAGATCATGCAATAAAAGTACCTTGTTCAACGAAGAAGAGGATAGGGGAGTTTGTGTAGGACGGCAAAAGAAGTCCCTGTGGACGAATCTGGTGGCGGATGACCTCTACACCGGCACACTGGAACTGCTGTTCCTGAGAGTTAAAGAACTCGGTGTAACCGCCTTCAGACTGGACTCGTTCAACGGGTACAAGAGCATTGATTTGCTGAAACTGGCACTGGTTTTGCTGTTGGAAAGTAAAGGGACGTTGGAAGGCAAGGCAGCCATGGATGAGGAGGAGGAAGCTTAAGGAAACAAAGAGTTTAGCCATCTTGGTTGTTTGGTTGGGTTGTGAGGTGATGGTGAATTGGTGATGGTGGTATTTAAAGAGGTGGAAGGGTGGACACATAGGGTGGTGGTGTCAGAGATATTTAAGACAAGTTGCAGCTTGCATGGCATGGAAGGATGACTAGGTAACACCTCAAATATTGAGTGGGGTTCTGGTTTTGCACATCAAGAGCGGCACCGCCACCGGGTGTCTTGTTTGGATTTTGTGTTCGACTAGAATATATGGAGTACTTCTTAAGTTTTTGGTGTGTGTAGACAACCATTTAAGTATAGTATTAAACGTGGTTTAGAAAAGCACACACCTACTAGACGTGTCTAGGTCCTCTATAGGACCAAGGCGACACAAGGCGCTATGTCGTGTGCTTTAGACTACATATAGCGAATGTTGTACCCAAAGCGAGCGCTTTTTTAGAGGTGACAAGACGATGATTTGAGCGCTTCATGTGAATGGCAGTAAAATAAAGACGTTGAACTAATCTGCCGGAGATCATAGAGGTTATCAATTGTTGGAAAATGTTTTCCACTAGAGGTAGATTGATCTTGCTCACCTTGATTTTGGGTTCTATTGGTATTTATTATGTCTTTATTCTTAATGTCAGTTAAGATAAAGAATAGACTATAGAGTTCATGAGATTGGTTTTTTTTTTTGGTTGTGGGGGGGGGGGGGGGGGGGGGGGGGTTGACCGGAAATCCCATGGGTAAAATGGGACTTGGTGTAGGCCTTGAAAGATAAAGGAGGTAGGGATGAACGTGGATAAATTGATCGGAGTGTGAAATTGAATTGTGAGATTGTCTATTAATGCTTTGCATCCTAAGTATATTATTCCAATTCAATGATTTATGTCATCTAATTCAACAGGTTTGTTTATCAACAAAGTATTTGAGACAAACACTTAGCGACTTTTTTTGTGGTTAAGCAAGTCAGGAATTTTATTGACCTTTATCTCTAATAAAGTAATAATTAATGATTTTTTTTCTTACAAATAAAGTTAAACATAAAAAAGAGAAAAAAAAAACTAGCATGAGCAATTGAGCAGTGGCACATGAAAAAGAAAATCAGTTGACAAAATAAAAAAAATTTAAAAACTATATTTGCGGCTGTTTATTTTCTAAAATCGTCATCACACCGTCACACGTGGGCATTGACGGACGAAGATGACAATCATAAAGGTATATGAGAATATCCATTTTGACACTTCATCATTCATCTTTTGTAGCTTGTTCATTTGGGATGGCACTTGTACACACGTGTAAAAATGTATGAGTTATCATTTAAATTTAGCGTACCTTGTTTTCTTTGGCGTTTGAAGCCACCCTTTGCTGAGCATACAATTACTAATATTTTATTATATTAAAAGACTTTAATATACTTTATTTATATACATGTAGATTACGTTAAAATCAATATATAACTTTTATTTATTTATTTATTTTATTATTTATTAAATTTAAAAAATAAATACTATAAAAACAATTTTAGTTATAAATAAATGTTAATAAAATAAACGTAGTTTCCATCTTACAATCCTTTTGCTGCTCTATATCGTTTTCTTTTTGATTTATTTTTTTTAGTTAACTTGCGTGTAAACCTAACCAATTAATTGAACACATTATATTTCTTGTTTTTTTAATTATTTTATTCTTTTTTTAATTAATTAGCATATTAATCTAACCAATTAACCAAGCACGCTTTTTATATTTGTTTGGTATTCGTTGCAACGTGTAGGTTTGAATGTTACATAATAAATAAAAAACAAAGAAACGAACATGTTTCGATACCTTTTGGTTACATTCCAACTATGTTTTTGGATCTTTTTTTTCCCGCAACGCGTAGTTTTCTCTGACGAGTTTGGTACAACTAGTAAATTTCTTGGTGTAAATTGTAGGAACCAAAAGAGTATTGTAACAATTAATTATATGTTTTAAAGCCTAAACTGTAGCCCATTTTCTCATGAAATATGAGCCCAAATAAACCCACTTTAAACAATCCATTTATTTCCACATAAGCCCGCTTTAAATTATCCACTTCTCGTCTGTTCTCCAAAAACGCCATGGAGATTGGAATGATCCTTAATTATTTTAAATCCTTTTCATTGATTTAGTTATACAATGATACAAGCGTTTGATCAAATTCTATTTTAGCGGTGTTAAACACCGAGCCGGAAGGGCGATAAGCTAACTTAAGTGCGCGGGAGGTAATTGGCTGACGAATGAAGCCGTATGGGGATGTGGAGGCAGCTCCGACGTGAAATGAATGCTGATTAACGCCAATGGGCGTTAATAGACAAGGATGGGCTTAGCTAACAAGTTTTCTGTTGCACATATGCTGTTTTGGGCTGCTCGTGAGATCATTTTCTAAACTTTCCATGTAACCAGACATGAAGTGAATGTTGATATGACACTGAATAAACGTGTGGACTAGGTTAGGAGGGAATACATCATCACTCATGCATGTTAACATCCAGATTTAAAAAGAATAAAAATTAGGTTACATGTAATTTTCAACTGCTGCTCAAAAAATAAAATAAAATTTATTCCATAGCTTAACAAAGCTACGCATACCTAGTTATTTTTTTATGAATCTTTCTTTAATGGTTTATAATATGTTACTAATTAATGTGAAGCCCCGTTGGTTTTCAAATAATTCCATAGTTTAACAAAGTTATGCATACCTAGTTATTTTTTATAAATCTTTCTTACTGAAGAGGTATGCATCCGCCTTAACATCGAGCGGGGCGGGTCAACCCACAAGATATAGACAAGAGGCTTGAAATCAAGATGTCATGAAGTCACAAAGCCAAAACCTATGCGCATGGCGCATATCACATATGCTCACGCATATCACATATGCTCACGCGTATCACATGCTCACGCACCATATATGCTCACGCATATCACATCTGCGCGTGGCGCATATCACATATGCTCACGCATCATATATGCTCACGCATATCACATCTGCGCGTGGC
Source organism: Bidens hawaiensis (assembly GCF_021521415.1). NCBI lineage: Eukaryota > Viridiplantae > Streptophyta > Magnoliopsida > Asterales > Asteraceae > Bidens > Bidens hawaiensis. The sequence continues at coordinate 20,484 of NW_027500837.1, forward strand.
GCATCTGCGCGTTGCGCATATCACATATGCTCACGCATGAAACATTTGCGCATGAAACATCTGCGCGTGAGAATAAAGAGAAGACCTCGCGCATCCTCAGGATAGACGCATATCACACATGCACATAATCAACCTCGTCCTTATCCAAATCAGGATAAGGACAACCCTGATTGTGCTCATCAGACAACCTTCCAGAAGGTATCCTTTAAGGAATAAAGAATATGCTGATGTTGACAGCTGCCAATGAAAGGTGGACAACTCAGCAAAACCCATGTGCTACCACGTGATTGCACATGGGTCAGGTGAAATACCTTGGTCAGAGAATAATCAATGAAAAAGCACCAGGTGTCCTAAGGACACGTGGCGCGAAGCAATAGGAGGAGGCCAAAAAGGCCCTAATTGGGTCTGAGCCCAATCATTGGAAACCCTAACACTATAAATACCACACCACCTCCACAAGGGGAGCTAAGCAAGAAAATACATTCTAAATCCTTACTCACTCTCAGATTATTATTATCTTCTCCTACAATCTCTTATTCTCACACCGGAGGGTTACCCCAAAGAGGACCCCTCTGTCCCTTTCTGAGGGGTAAGTTCACGGTGCTGCTCGTTTTGTAGGTGGAAGAATTCATACTCCGGAGAACCATCGGTGAAATAGCATACTCATACCCGAGGAAAGTTGATCGTCTACCAGTGAGCCGATCCACGTTTCTTCATTGGCGCCATCACCTGTTACAACGGCAACAAAATCACTATCTCATCAGTTCTCTCTGAAAAACTTCACCATGGTTTCCGGTGTTCGAAACAGCGATCAAGTTCTGGAGGATAATGAGCTTGAGAATGTTAATGAGGGACAGCAGTTTCTGAGGGTGCCGCGTGATTCTGCGCGCACCACCAGTAACCATCCCTTCATCACAACTCCTCATAGCCAGACTGAAACTCCTCCAGACGATCTCACGTTCCAAAATCTGACTGGTGCAAAACAAAAAGGACCAATGGGTCCAGAAGTTGAAACCAATGACCCTAAAGAATGGCTCATAAACGAACAACGACGTTTAATGGACAAATACAATGAGTTGGTCAAACACAAAAAGTTAGCCGACTTAACACAAAGGCTCGCATTTGATAAGCAAACCATCCAGGGAACAACAAAAAGGGCGCGCGCGCCGGAAGATGGTCACTCTGTTCACACCGAACACGCTGATTTTAGTGATGAAGAAGTGCACAGCATGAGGAAGACGCGAGATACTCATGCCGGAGGCTCACAGCTCCGCGCGCACATGAACATAGCGCCTGGAGCCAAAGCCGATATGGATCTGTACACACCGTACAACCCACCAGCGAGAGGATAAGTGGACGTAACCACACCATATAGGCCAGCCATCTTGGTGAAGCATTCAAAATGCACTGAGCGCATCGCGAAGGCTCCCATTCAACACAAAACCAAGATGCCAAGTGGTTTGGGCAAGTACGATGGCACAACAGATCCAGACGATTTCTTACAAGGTTTTTACAACACTGGAAACCTAGAAAGCTGGACGATGCCAACATGGTGTCACATGTTTGCTCGCTGCCTCACGGGCGCAGCGCGTGTCTGGTTCGAATGCTTGCCGACTGGGCAAATCGATGGGTTCGAAGAGCTATTGGAAAAGTTCCAGGCTCACTTCGTACAGCAGCGCAGACACACGCGCGACCCCGATGACATCATGCACTGCGTGCGCAGGAATGATGTAACAATTGAAGACTACATAACTCGTTTCAATCAGGAATCTCTTGCAATCGGAGGTATCACTGAACAGCTCTTGCGCGTGGCCTTTATACAAGGTGCGCGCAGTGATCAACTCCGCAGAACTCTCGTGAGCAAAGATGGCATGCCAACCACTTGGGCTAAGCTTATGGAAGCATCGCGAGTCTTCGCGCGAAATGAAAAACAAATTGCCCAAGACAGAGCAAGAGATAGAGGGCATCAAACAGAAGCACCGCGCAACAATGAAAGGAGGGGCAAACAAAACTCCGTATGGTCCAGGTTGCAACAAACCAGTTTTTCTCCCGCAGAAAAGCAGGCGCAACCAAGTTCACCCCAGCCCCAAAAAGACATTCGTAATCGCGGAGAAAGTGACAAGAGGGAAGGCGGCAGAGAGCCTAACAGACCTCTACCAAGAATATGGACTCCCCTCACTAAAACGCCTTCACAAGTGTTAAGCACAGAGAATGTCCAATTTAAAAGCCCCAAGCCATTACTCCATAAGGGGACCATCAAACAATGGCAAGTATTGGGAGTTTCACAAGTCCACAGGGCACAACACCGATGCATGCCACCATTTGAAGGATGCGATTGAAAGAGATGTGAAATTAGGCAAGTTGGCTCACCTGGTGAAAAACCCAAGACCAGAGAATGAACAACCAGACGGAGCTTCAGCCAGCAAAAAGTTCAAAAGAATCTGTGTAGCCGAGGGAGGAAGGCAAGGGCAAAGATCGAAAAAGAGAAGCGCACAAGTCCAAGGAGATTGGCGCGAGCAACAAGTAGTCTTCCCAAGAATCAGAGGAGGCCCATCTATCAGCAGTCCTCTAGTCATCACTACACACATTGCTCATTATGAGGTGTCAAAAGTCCTGGTGGACACCGGCAGTGAATCAGACATCATGTATGAGCAATGTTTCAGGAAGTTGGATCCAGCAGACCAAGCAAGGCTCGAAATTGTGAATGCACCAATCTCGGGTGTTTCAAATGAAATTATTCACCCCCTAGGTCAGATACAATTTGAACTAACTATGGGGGATGAGAAACACAAGCGAGCTGAAATTGTCAACTTCTTGGTCTTGCCCACCACTTCATGCCACAATATGATCTTGGGTAGAGGAACGATTGCCCAATTCAACGCCATACCGTCGCCAGCGCACGGCGCGTTGGGGTTCCCAACACCAACAGGTGTAACATTTGTATACCGAGATCATTTGTGCGCAGTGACAAGTATATCGCGGGAAGGGAGAATGAAACTTCCAATGGCAAACAACGCGCCAGAGGAATAGATTCTCAACCCAAAATTCCCAGAGCAAACAATCACAATTGGAGCTACGATATCAGACGACACAAGGTTGAGAATGAAAAGATTGCTCACAACGTATATGTCGGTCTTCGCGTGGCAACATTCTGATATGACTGGGGTTCCGCGAGACCTGGCGCAACATTCTCTCAACACGTTCAAGTCTGTAGAGCCAATTGCTCAAAAGAAGAGAGTCATGGGGGATGAGAAGGCAAAGGCCATGAATGAGCAAGTAGAGGACTTACTGCGCGCAAATATCATCCGCCCAATACGATACCAAACATGGGTAGCCAATCCTGTGATGGTAAAGAAGAGCAACGGGTCATGGAGGATGTGCATTGATTTCAAGGACCTCAACAAAGCATGTCCAAAAGATTGTTACCCCCTCCCAAACATTGACGCGAAGGTGGACTCTGTGGCGCCATTTAAGCTCAAATGTTTCCTGGAAGCCTATAAGGGCTATCACCAAATTCAAATGGCACCACAAGATGAGGACAAGACTGCCTTCAGAACTGACAAGGGTGTTTTCTGTTACACAAAAATGCCCTTTGGTTTGAAGAATGCAGGAGCCACTTACCAAAGACTCATGGATGCGGTTTTCAACGAGCAAATTGGAAGAAACTTAGAAGTCTACGTGGATGATTTGGTGATTAAAAGCAGGGAGGAAAAACAAATGCTCAAAGACATCGAAGAAACCCTTTGGCGCCTAAAGGAAGTAAACATGAAGCTCAACCCGAGCAAATGCACATTCGGCGTAGAAGAAGGGAAATTTCTAGGTGTAATGGTCACCAAGGATGGTTTCAAGGTGAACCCAGAGAAGGTGGAGGCTATCCTTGACATGCCCTCACCATCCACCATGAAGGAAGTTCAAAAGTTAAATGGTAGATTGGTATCAATCAACAGGTTCCTAGCGAACCATGCAAGCAAATCTACCCCATTCGTTAACACATTGAGAAATTGCTTAAAGAAAAGCCAATTCAAGTGGACGCCCGAGGTCGAGCAAGCTTTCAGTGAGATAAAAGAACGTTTGATAAATCTGTCTGCGCTCACAGCTCCACTTCCTGGTGAAACTTTAACGAGGTACCTATCAGCAGGAGAGCGCGCCATTGGCGCAGTGTTGTTGGTGGATCGCAAGGGAATCCAAACACCAATCTATTATGTAAGTCGGGTGCTGACAGATCCTGAGACGCGCTACTCCATCATGGAAAAGTTAGTTTTATCACTAACACACGCGTCGCGCAAGCTTCATAGATATTTCAATGGTCATCCCATTGAAGTCCTGACTGATTACAACATCCAGCAAGTCTTGCGACGTCCCGCGCTCTCAGGAAGGCTGACAAAATGGGCGCTGGAATTAGGAGAGCACACGATCGCCTATAAGCCTCGTCCAGCAATCAAGGGACAAGTCTTAGCTGATTTCATCGCAGAAATCCCTGAAGGAAAAATTGAAGAGGCTCAGCGCGAGGTAGACCCTCCGCAAGCCAATAATGAAGAAAATGTTTGGAGATTATTCACTGATGGAGCTTCAAACAACGAAGGGTCCGGCGCAGGCCTCAAACTGGTGGATCCAGAAAATCATGAGTATACTTACCCAATCAGGTTGGATTTTAAGAGCACCAACAATGAAGCTGAGTATGAAGCCCTGCTGGCTGGTCTGCGCATCGCGCGCAAGTTCGGAGTTAAAAAGCTAGAGGCCCATGTTGATTCATACTTGGTAGCAGCACAGGTCAATGGCCTCTATGATGCCAAGGAGAACACCATGCCTCTGTATCTAGAGCAGGCGAAAAAACTCACCGAGCAATTTGACTTCTTTAGAATCATACATATTCCACGCAGTGAAAACAAGTCCGCCGACGCGCTGAGCAAGATGGCATCAACCAGCTTCGATCACTTTGGCAAAGACGTCAAGGTGGAAGTAATGAGCAACCCGTCGGTGGGAGCAAAGTCTGTCATTGTAATTCATACAACACCTTCATCATGGATAACTCCATTAATGGAATTCTTGAAAGAGGGAAAGGTACTGGATGATCGCGCACAGGCGAGGAAGATAAGACACAAGTCGCAGAACTACGAACTGCTTGATGGTACGTTATATCGACGCTCTTATCTTGGACCGCTCATGAAATGCCTAGATGCTGAGGAAGCAAGCTATGTGATCAGAGAGATACACGAAGGAATCTGTGGAATACATGCTGGCCCGCGCATGGTGGTTGCCAAGGCAATGAGCGCAGGTTACTATTGGCCAGGCATGTACTTGGACGCGTTAAAAGAGATCCAAAAATGCAAAGCGTGTCAGATATATGCGCCAAACACCATGCGGCCAAAGAACAACTTGATTCCGGTGACCTCCGCATGGCCTTTCCACAAATGGACAATCGATATTGTGGGTCCTTACCGCAAGCGCAAGGGCGAGTAAAATTTTTGGTAGTTGCAGTATAGTATTTCACAAAATGGGTTGAAGCCAAGCCACTAGCAAAAATCACAGCCGAGGCGATGAAACAATTTATTTGGAGCCACATCATATGCCGTTTTGGCCTGCCCATGGAAATTGTGAGCGACAATGGCAAACAATTCACTGACAGGAAGATATCCAGCTTGCTCAAGGAATTGCGCATCAACCAAATCTTCACTTCAGTATACCACCCTCAAGGGAATGGCCAAGTGGAGCGCGCGAACCAAAGCTTGCTGAATGGGCGAAGAAAAGGTTGGAGGGAGAATCTCATTCATGGGTCGAGGAGCTACCTAATGTCCTGTGGGCGCACAGGACATTAAGCAAAACCAGCAATGGCGAATCCACGTTCAGCCTAACCTATGGAACGGAAGCTATGATTCCGGCAGAAATTGGATGCCCATCCCATAGAGTGCTCATGATGAGTAAGATAGATAACGAGCGCGAAAGAAGGTTGGATCTCAACTTACTTGAAGGGCGCAGAGAGGCGGCTATCATCAGTGAAGCCAAATACAAGAAAAAACTAGAAAAATATTACAATCAGCGCGTAAAAGAATGCCACTTCAAGAAGAATGATTTTGTCTTTCGGAACAATGAAGCTAGCCGCGCGATACCCCCGGGAAAGATGTCCCCCAATTGGGAGGGACCTTATCAAGTCTCGGAAGAATTGGGAAAAGGTGCATACGCTTTAAAAGATTTGAATGGAAAGAAGATCCCGCGCGCATGGAACGCAGCACAGCTTAGAAAATGTTTCATGTAAAAATTGTCAAGTTTGTAATCAAGGCTTTTTAAGCCATTATGAATAATGATAAGCGCTATTTTCTCTTAATGTGTGTTCTATTACCTTTTGCATACATGTTTCACACTTCCCTTTATTAATTTTGAGCAATATGACAACATTGTATTGACATCAAAACTAAAAATAAAACGAAGTAAAACATACATGCGCGAGCTTCAAGCTCAAACGCGTTAACGAGTTTTAAATCTAAAATGTCAGGGCCTTAGCCGAATAATATGAGCCTTAGCTCAGGGCCTTAGCCCAATAATACGAGCCTTAGCTCAAATCATTCACAACATCCATCCTACATGCTGCGCAGCTAGACCATAAAAATACCTAAGCACAACTAAGGCAAAGCACATGCCAAAACATAGTTGTTAAGGTCTCAGGTCGAGGTCGCGCATGGGATTGTAATGGATATCAGAGTAACACATACTGACACGTAAAGGCTAAAAAACTCATTCATAATTCCCTATAATAAATGCGCGATAACGTCGCGCAAAAAAGGAATAATGAAACGCCAAGGCACGTGTCAGCATAGTCAGGATATTGCAAAATCACTTGAAATATGACAAGGATTAAGTAAAATAATTTCCTTACAACCTTGTTCAAACTTCAACGTGCAAGCATATCTTATATTCAACAAGCAAACACATGCAATATAAAGAGATGAATTGGGAATGCGCAAGATGCGAATAAGGGAAAAACAAAATTTCATTCCAAAACATAGAAGTTTACAAATTTACAAAATGATGAGATAAAAACTACAAACAAAAAAAAAATAAGCATGAAGGGCTTCTCAGGTTTCTATATCAACATCAGCCTCTTCATCGCCCTCATCATTACCTCGCTCAGCGTCTGGCGCAGCCCGCTCCTCGTCATCTCCAAATTTACCATAGTCAAGCTGTTCGTCTTGAATGGAGTCGTCTTCTATCACGATAGTGTCAGGAGCGGGTCCTTTGGGCACGCCAGAGCCGCTAGCAGAGGCAGCATTGCCCGCGCCATCATCGCTGCCACCAGCCCCTTCACACTCGTCAAGTAATTTCTTTAGCGCGCCGAGATCGGGCTGGTCAGCAAGCGAGGCTATCTGCAAGTCATAAGGAAAAGTATGAGTACAAAAGACTAGGAAAATAAGTCAAGGTAAACTCATTAAGGTTAAAATACCTGCTCAAGGATGGGAATGGGAGTATTCAAATACTTCTCCCCCACCTCGGCCATGTCAGCGCAGACAACGTCGAGCTGATAAGGGTAGTCGGATGGGTTCTTCTTCAGCATGCTATATTCACAGCCATCCTTAAACCCCTCAGCTCGACCCACCAAGCGCGACGCAGCGTTGCAATCCATCACAAGGGTCTGAAACTTGTCTGAGTATTTCATTGCATAAGCGCAACGAGTCATACCCTGTGAGACTAGCCATTGGCGATCCTGCGCGAGGGAAGAAACAGACGTCTCAAGAGCAGGAATCTGAGAGTTTAACAACTCAACAGTTTCCTTGGTCTGTTTTAGCTCTTCTCTGTCGGACGCTGCTGCCGCCAAGGCCTCATTCCTTTCTGCTCGCGCAGCATCGAGCTCTTCTTGGCCAGACGCTGCTGTCGCCAGGGCTTCATCCTTCTCTGCCCGCGCGGCCTCAAGCTCTTTCTTCAGGCGCGCAACCTCACTCTCTAATAAAGATTTGTCAGTAATAGCCTGCACAAGAGTTTGATCACGCGCCTCTGCCTCTAGCCCCAAATCACGCGCCCGCCGCGCGTACCTGGCTGCATCCGCCTCTGCCGCCTGCAGCTTCTCCCGCGCAGCCTGCAGCTCATGCCCGCGCTTCACAAAGGCAGCGTTGGCACTTGCTCGGTTCTCGCTGAGCTCTGCTTGGAGTTTCTCAGCTCTCTCTCGAGCGTCAGAAAGATTCCAAGCAGAAACCTTAGCCTCTTGCTTGGCCTCCACAAGAGCATCACGCACTTTTATATAATCATTGCGAAGCTCTTGGGAGGCAGCAAAGAACGCAGACCCAGCAAAAAGATGGTCGTTGAGCAAGTCCACGCGGGCGCGGTCCTCCTGAATCCTCCTTTCAGCCGGAGGCACAGAGTGAGCCCAGAAGTCTTCACACACACCCATGGATTGAAATGAGCTATCCTCAGTAATATTCCATCTCGGGCGATATATGTGATCGGCTTCCTGCAAACACAAAGCAACGCAAAAGCAACGTTTTAGTCATCTAAACACTGATATGGAAGTCCGCACAGCGGAGCAAAACGAACTAATACCTGCGGAGAGCAAGCAGAAAAGTCAGCGCCAGCCCCACGAGAAGGCTGCGCCACGAAATCTCGTGGCGCTACAGGGCTTGCGCGGCCGCCATCGGAGTCTTCAAAGTTGACCTCCTCATCCTCCTCGCGAGCAGGGCTGCTCGCAGGAGGAGGTGAGGGAGGTCTCGACGCCGCTAGATCAGCGCGTAAAATGTGACATCTGCCCCGATCCGACCCGACCCAGGTACCCGTTTCTCCGATCCGATCTCTTTCTTTTATGATTTAATATTTATTTATACTTATATTTTACTTTTAATAATAATATTTTCCTTCCCGCCTCTTTCTCTCTCTTTCTTTCCGCCGTCCCGTCCCTCTTCCTCCTTTCTTTCCGCCTTGTTTCCCTCTTTTTCTTCTAACTCTTTGCTTGTCCTTTGTTCCTTCCCGCCTAAGGTTGTCTGCGCAGCTCCACGCGCCAGACTCCTTACAAGGAAGCCTGCGTGAAGACCACCTGTTACTGCGATACGCGAGACGAACTGTCCCCGCAACGCGCTAAGGATTTTAGTTCTTCCCGCGGCGCGCTATGGGTACCGTTCTTCCCGCGACGCGCTAAGGAATATAGTTCTTCTCGCGACGCGCTTAGAATTGAAGTTCTTTCCGCGGCGCGCTTAGAAATGTAGTTCTTCCCGCGACGCGTTAAGGTTGGTTCTGTCTGCCTTCGCGCTCGCGCACTCTTGACCTTCTGTGTCTGCCTTCGCGCTCGAAGCTTTCCCGCGCTGTCTTGTGTCCTCTGTTTTATCTTGCTGTTTACTTTTGTGTTGTCTTATCTTCTGTGCTGTTGACCTGACCTATCTTATGTCTGAAAAGTTACTTTCGGCGCAGCATGCGCACCAACCCCATTGGTTGGCAGAAAAAGTGACTGACATTATCTTTGGAGATCTGCTTTTTCCATGCCTGACCAGTACCTTTATCTGAACCGCCCATGCCTTTTTACTGTTCCCTGTCAGCTTTTCCTTTGCCCCCTGCAGCTGCCATATCTTTTGACATCTTTTGCTTTTGGAATCTTTTGCTTTTTGAGATATTTTCCCCTTTTCTAGGGATTGTGTTCCCTAGGGTTTCTCTATAAATAATAATGTTATTTTTCTTAACACTACACACACAAACACTTATTATCTCTCTTCCTTTGCTCTCTGCCGATTGTCCTTCTGCCGCCTCCTCTCTTGCCTCCGTTTTCTCCTCTCTTCTGCCCAGATTTTCGGTAATATATAATATATATTATATATAATAATTTACTTATGCTAACTTATAATCAAGACTTAAAACAAATCATTAAAACAATAATCTTATTTATAGGTTAACTTGTGCTTGTTTAAAGTTGGTTCTTGCTTTATCTTACCCGCATCGTTTATCAAGTGAGTAATCTCGTACCTAATCCCTTTTTGCTTTTAATGTTTTGGGATGTTCATGTGTTCATACAAACTTAGAGTCTTAAACTGTTTATGAACTTTAGTCGCGCAGTATCCCATGTGTTGAGGACGTAGACTTGGCTGTTTATTTGTATGTGTGGATCATTAACCGTCTTGTCGGTCTATTCCGCAGTTCTCATGGTACCATTAGATGAACACGGGAGAACTATCGTTTATGATTTTCTCTTTTGTTTACACTTGCACAGTCTTTCTTGTTTGTGAGCTCAATTGTGAGCACTGGCAGTCTATGAATCTTAGAGTTGGTCCCGATCAGATTACACCCTTGTTGAAAACCAGACATACACATGTTGCGCGCAGATTTATTTGTTATCTATGTATTGTATTAAACTTGATTTCTCACCAACACGCAAGTGTTTGACGTTTATTTTAACACATGTTCAGGTTTGCAGTAGCTGTTTTGGAGCTTGTGGACACGTAGGAAGTTTTCTTTATTTTGGACCTAGATTAAAATGTATCTAGACAAGTTTTTGCTGTTCGAATATTATGATTTATAATATATTGATTTATGATGATTTATGTTATCTTGTGTCTACTTGCGCGTGCGCGAATGAATGTATTTATTAAATATTGACACCCAATAGTGTCACGAGTAATGAAACAATATGTGGCGCCCCGATGTATAATCCGCCTTTGGTCGGGGTGTTACAGATTGGTATCAGAGCTCGTTGACTTTAGGATAGGTGGTTAGACATAACGGCCTAGAATACCTAAGAGTCCCTTCTCGCGCATGAGAGAAATCTCATGTTTGCACGCTTATTGTTAATTACTCGTTATTTATGAATATGCTCGCGCTTGCGCAGTGTATGATTTTATGTTTTATTTCGCGATATTTCGATTTTTGTTGAATTTCGATTTTTATTGATTTTACTTACATATTCGTTTGTTGGATTTGAAAATCCGAAAAGTCATGGTGATACATGAATAGTTGATTTTCAATTTCCATTTACGATTATGTTCTGAGGTTGGAGACTTGAAAAGTCATGGTGATACATGAATTGTCAACCTCCAATACTCATTTTCTTGTATATTTTATATTGAAGATTGAAAAGTCATGGTGATACATGAATCGTCAATCTCCAATACTCGTTTGCTCGTATATTTTAAATTGTGAATTCGGAAAGTCATGGTGATACATGAATTGTCGATTCTTGATTCGAATTCGTTACCTTTATTAAGTCTGCATTTAGGGTCATTTATTTTACTTTAACTTTTGACAGTAACTGACTCCGTGAAACCAAGCTTTTCGAGGTTACACTTTGCGCTAAAACCAAGATATTAACTAAAATTAAAACTTTTATAGAATGCCTCCGCTATCTCGTCGCCATCTCAAGAAGAAAGAAGCCGCGCGCAGACATTCGCTGCAACGTTCCCAGGAAATGGCCGCCGCAATAGCCCAAGCCTTAAACCAAAACAATGCTAACACCTCTGGATACAACATTAAGTCCTTTAACGCGGGTAACCCTCCAAAGTTCACAGGTCTTGAAGGAGCCACCGTGATGCTCCAGTGGCTTGAGAAAATAGAAAACACTTTCCTCCATACCCAATGCCCCTCAGACAGACGAACCCTATATGCTTCCAGTGTCCTGGAATCTAGAGCGCTTACATGGTGGAATGGAGTAGCTCATGCGCGTGGCGCAGAAGCTGCTTCTAACATGACATGGGAGGAATTTAAGGAAACCTTGACGCGAGAATTCTGCCCTCCCAACGAAGTTAAGCGCCTGGAGGAAGAATTTTGGAATCTTAAGCAGTACAGCGGTGAAGCGCGCGAGTACGCGACGCGCTTCCATGAACTAAGCCTGCTTGTCCCTCACCTTGTTACCCCTTCCCGCCGAGCCATAGAGAAATTCCTTGGGGGTCTCCCCATGGAAATTCAAGATTCTGTATGGGCCAGAAACCCAGTTACCCTCTCTGACGCCATCGAGTTGGCCGCTGTGCTCAGCGACAACCATGTCAGAGCAGGAACCCTGTTCCTGCGGGGAACTGAAAAGACCAAACTCACCAAGACTGTTCCTGAACCAACAGAAACCAAACCTGAACCCTCACACCATAACAACCCGAAACGTAGGCGCAGACAAGTCTACGCGCTTACCAGCCCGCCCATAGTCCAGCAACCCGCCTACCAACCTCCAGTATACGCGCCTAACCCTCTGTCAACCTACCCAACACCTCCTGCAGTCCATAACTATGCCTTAACCAATCCCGCACTCCCTGCCCCGCCACCTAAGAAACCTTACACAGGAAACCACCCCTTCTGCCCAACCTGTAGACTTCACCACCCACCTCAAGTCCCATGTCGACTTTGTCACCGATGTGGCCGCGCTGGTCACATGGCGGAAAACTGTAGAGTTCTTCCCGCCAATCCAATTGCGCCAACACCATCAGTCTACCCGCATAACCCACAACCAACCTACCAAAACCCACGACCCAGATCGTGCTTCAACTGCGGAGATCCTAGTCATTTCCGGAACGCATGCCCGAGGCTACAAGTTCAGATTACGCAAGCGAACCCGGTGAACCAGATTTCGAACCAAGTGGCACGCGGACGAGCTTTTAACATAACCGCGCACCAAGCGCAAGCGAATAATGACGTAGTTAATGGTACATTTTTGCTTAACGGATTTTATGCTTCTGTACTTTTTGATACTGGCGCCGATCGAAGTTTTATCTCTCGCGCTTTTGAGCAGAAGCTTGCGCGACCGCGCGATAACTTAAAAGAAGATTTTTCAGTTGAATTGGCTAATGGCGAAACTGTTTTAATTAACTCTGTGATTAAAGATTGCACGCTTAATCTTAACGAAAACGATTTTCTGATTGACCTCATCCCCATGCCTCTTGGAAGCTTTGATGTTATCATTGGTATGAACTGGCTTTCGAAGAATCGCGCCGAAGTTATTTGCGCCAAGAAGATGATTCGCATACCTCGAGAAAATGGTGATCTTCATATCTACGGCGAGAAACCCTCCCGCGGTCTTAAACTTATGTCTTGCGCCGAAGCCCGTAGGCTCATGCGGAAAAGGTGTATTGCATTCTTAGCCCATGTGGTTAAACCTGCTGAAGAAAAGAAGCTTCGCGATATCCCTGTTGTGCGTGATTTCCCTGAAGTTTTTCCTGATGATCTTCCTGGTATCCCTCCCGCTCTTGAAGTCGAGTTCCGTATTGATCTTGTCCCTGGTGCTTCCCCCGTAGCTAAATCTCCTTACCGTCTTGCACCCGCTGAGATGCAAGAATTGGCAAGCCAACTTCAAGAGTTGACTGCTAAAGGATTCATTCGCCCTAGCTCTTCGCCCTGGGGTGCTCCGGTGTTGTTCGTTAAAAAGAAAGATGGATCGTTTCGCATGTGTATTGATTACCGCGAGTTGAACAAACTCACCATTAAGAACCGGTATCCCTTACCGCGTATTGACGACCTCTTTGATCAACTCCAAGGTGCCTCTTGTTTTTCCAAGATTGATCTCCGCTCTGGCTATCACCAGTTGCGCATCCGCGATGAAGATGTTCCCAAGACTGCTTTTCGATCTCGTTATGGCCATTTTGAATTCTTGGTCATGTCCTTCGGTTTAACCAACGCACCCGCCGTTTTCATGGATCTAATGAATCGGGTGTGTAGGCCTTTCTTGGATAAATTCGTGATTGTGTTTATCGATGACGTTCTGATTTATTCTAAGACCAAGGCCGAGCATGAGCAACATCTCCGATTGGTATTGCAAAAGCTTAGAGCCGAGCAGCTCTTTGCCAAGCTTTCCAAGTGTGAATTCTGGTCTGATGAAGTATAGTTTCTTGGCCATGTTGTGAACAAGATGGGTATTCATGTCGACCCATCCAAAATTGAAGCAATCAAGAACTGGATTACGCCGACCACTCCTTCCGAGATCCGTTCCTTTCTGGGCTTAGCTGGTTACTACCGGCGATTTATTTCGAACTTCTCAAAGATCGCTTTGCCTTTAACAGCTCTAACGCACAAAGGTAAACCGTATATTTGGGGCTCGAAGCAAGAATAAGCCTTTCTAACGCTCAAGCGTTTGTTGTGTGAAGCTCCTGTCCTTGCGCTACCTGAGGGTAATGATGATTTTGTCGTGTACTGCGATGCCTCCAACCAAGGTCTCGGTTGTGTTCTTATGCAACGAGGCAAGGTTATCGCTTACGCATCAAGGCAACTCAAGGTTCATGAAAAGAATTATACAACTCACGATCTCGAACTTGGTGCAGTCGTATTTGCCTTGAAGATCTGGAGACACTACCTTTATGGTACTAAGTGTATCCTTTACACTGACCATAAAAGCCTTCAGCATATCTTTGATCAGAAGGAACTCAACATGAGACAACGCCGATGGAACGAACTCATCAGCGATTACGATTGTGAGATCCGGTATCATCCTGGTAAGGCTAATGTGGTAGCCGGTGCGCTCAGCCGAAAACCCTGCCAGCTTAACTGTATATTGCCGCGCACGCAGCTTCACTTCGCGCCGATTCAAAGCAACCTTGAATCGCGTATTCGTGACGCGCAGCGCGCATCCATCAGTAATGGTAACCTTCGCGCCGAGTTAGCGTGTGGCGCGGAAGCACATTTTGTGCCTAATCTGAGTGGAATTCTCTGCTATCTTAATCGCATCTGGATTCCCTTTGATGAGAATCTTCGCGCTGATATCCTGAGTGAAGCGCACAAATCTCGATATTCCGTTCATCCTGGCGCTGATAAGATGTACAAGGATTTGCGCATTACTTATTGGTGGCCCGGTATGAAAAAGGATATTGCTGTGTTCGTAGCTAAATGCCTGACCTGTTCTAAGGTAAAAGCTGAACACCAACGCCCATCTGGTTTGCTCGAACAACCAGAAATTCCTACGTGGAAATGGGAATGTGTAGCGATGGATTTTATTACCAAGTTACCTTTGACAACAAGCAAACATGATAGCATTTGGGTAATAGTGGATCGTTTGACTAAGTCTGCTCACTTCCTGCCCATTCGTGAAAACTACCGTGTTGAGCATCTCGCGCAGCTTTATGTCAAGGAAATTGTCTGCCGCCATGGTACTCCTTTGAGCATCATATCCGATCGCGATGGCCGTTTTATATCTCGCTTTTGGAAATCTCTCCAATCTGCGCTAGGAACTCGCTTGGACATGAGTACGGCATATCATCCTCAGACTGACGGTCAGTCTGAGCGGACTATTCAAACTCTTGAGGATATGCTCCGATCTTGTGTTCTTGATTTTGGAGGTAATTGGGATTCGCACCTGCCTTTGATTGAGTTCTCTTATAATAACAGCTATCATTCCAGTATTGGTAAGGCCCCATTTGAAGCACTTTACGGTCGTAAGTGCCGCTCCCCGATCTGTTGGAGCGAAGTGGGTGAAACTCAAATCACAGGACCCGAACTTGTTCAAGAGACAACCGATAAAATCGCCAAGATCCGTGATCATCTGCTAACTGCCAGAAGCCGACAGAAGAGTTACGCAGATCGTAGGCGGAAGCCTCTCGAATTCCAAGTTGGTGATCTTGTTCTCCTCAAAGTGTTGCCCTGGAAGGGTGTTGTCCGCTTTGGGAAGAAAGGTAAGCTTGCTCCTCGATATGTTGGACCATTTAAGATTCTCGCGCGTGTAGGAAAAGTTGCCTACAGACTTGACCTGCCGCCCGCGCTCAGTAATGTGCATCCAACGTTCCATGTATCCAATCTCAAGAAGTGTTTAGCTGACGAGAACCTTCACATTCCACTTGATGAAGTTCAAGTTGATGAATCTATGCATTTCGTTGAGAAGCCTGTTGAGATTATGGATCGCGAGGTTAAGCAAACCAAACGCAGTCGCATCCCTATCGTGAAAGTTCGCTGGGAGTCCAAGCGCGGAGCCGAGTTTACATGGGAAAGGGAAGATCAAATGAAGATCAAGTACCCGCACCTGTTCTCTGCGCAACCTACTTCGAGATAAATTTCGGGACGAAATTTCTTAAAGTAGGGGAGACTGTGACATCTGCCCCGATCCGACCCGACCCAGGTACCCGTTTCTCCGATCCGATCTCTTTCTTTTATGATTTAATATTTATTTATACTTATATTTTACTTTTAATAATAATATTTTCCTTCCCGCCTCTTTCTCTCTCTTTCTTTCCGCCGTCCCGTCCCTCTTCCTCCTTTCTTTCCGCCTTGTTTCCCTCTTTTTCTTCTAACTCTTTGCTTGTCCTTTGTTCCTTCCCGCCTAAGGTTGTCTGCGCAGCTCCACGCGCCAGACTCCTTACAAGGAAGCCTGCGTGAAGACCACCTGTTACTGCGATACGCGAGACGAACTGTCCCCGCAACGCGCTAAGGATTTTAGTTCTTCCCGCGGCGCGCTATGGGTACCGTTCTTCCCGCGACGCGCTAAGGAATATAGTTCTTCTCGCGACGCGCTTAGAATTGAAGTTCTTTCCGCGGCGCGCTTAGAAATGTAGTTCTTCCCGCGACGCGTTAAGGTTGGTTCTGTCTGCCTTCGCGCTCGCGCACTCTTGACCTTCTGTGTCTGCCTTCGCGCTCGAAGCTTTCCCGCGCTGTCTTGTGTCCTCTGTTTTATCTTGCTGTTTACTTTTGTGTTGTCTTATCTTCTGTGCTGTTGACCTGACCTATCTTATGTCTGAAAAGTTACTTTCGGCGCAGCATGCGCACCAACCCCATTGGTTGGCAGAAAAAGTGACTGACATTATTTTTGGAGATCTGCTTTTTCCATGCCTGACCAGTACCTTTATCTGAACCGCCCATGCCTTTTTACTGTTCCCTGTCAGCTTTTCCTTTGCCCCCTGCAGCTGCCATATCTTTTGACATCTTTTGCTTTTGGAATCTTTTGCTTTTTGAGATCTTTTCCCCTTTTCTAGGGATTGTGTTCCCTAGGGTTTCTCTATAAATAATAATGTTATTTTTCTTAACACTACACACACAAACACTTATTATCTCTCTTCCTTTGCTCTCTGCCGATTGTCCTTCTGCCGCCTCCTCTCTTGCCTCCGTTTTCTCCTCTCTTCTGCCCAGATTTTCGGTAATATATAATATATATTATATATAATAATTTACTTATGCTAACTTATAATCAAGACTTAAAACAAATCATTAAAACAATAATCTTATTTATAGGTTAACTTGTGCTTGTTTAAAGTTGGTTCTTGCTTTATCTTACCCGCATCGTTTATCAAGTGAGTAATCTCGTACCTAATCCCTTTTTGCTTTTAATGTTTTGGGATGTTCATGTGTTCATACAAACTTAGAGTCTTAAACTGTTTATGAACTTTAGTCGCGCAGTATCCCATGTGTTGAGGACGTAGACTTGGCTGTTTATTTGTATGTGTGGATCATTAACCGTCTTGTCGGTCTATTCCGCAGTTCTCATGGTACCATTAGATGAACACGGGAGAACTATCGTTTATGATTTTCTCTTTTGTTTACACTTGCACAGTCTTTCTTGTTTGTGAGCTCAATTGTGAGCACTGGCAGTCTATGAATCTTAGAGTTGGTCCCGATCAGATTACACCCTTGTTGAAAACCAGACATACACATGTTGCGCGCAGATTTATTTGTTATCTATGTATTGTATTAAACTTGATTTCTCACCAACACGCAAGTGTTTGACGTTTATTTTAACACATGTTCAGGTTTGCAGTAGCTGTTTTGGAGCTTGTGGACACGTAGGAAGTTTTCTTTATTTTGGACCTAGATTAAAATGTATCTAGACAAGTTTTTGCTGTTCGAATATTATGATTTATAATATATTGATTTATGATGATTTATGTTATCTTGTGTCTACTTGCGCGTGCGCGAATGAATGTATTTATTAAATATTGACATCCAATAGTGTCACGAGTAATGAAACAATATGTGGCGCCCCGATGTATAATCCGCCTTTGGTCGGGGTGTTACATAAAACAGTCTCCTGCTCCTTAGTAATCCCAATGAGAGGAGATTCAGTGCTTGTCGGAGCAGGAGCAGAGCTAACGGCGCCGGCGCCGGCGCCAGCAGTGCCGCCAGCAGCTTGTGTGCCAGCTATAATTCCTATGAAAAAACCAACAAAGAGAAATGATTCATGACTTGATCTAAAAGAAAAAAGTCAGAAAATCAAAGCGCAATATATACCTTGGCGCACCGCCATCCGCGAGTTGAACATCGCCATGAAGTCCACTCTCCCCCTTTTCGAGGGTAAAACAGGGGACTTAAAAGCAACCTTCGGCGCAGCCTCGGTACCTTGCTGCTCCTGAGGTTGATCCACCAAGGTCGCCGGCTCTACAAACATTTGAGCGAGCAAAGATTCATTAATAATTCTATCGGAATCACGCTCATAAAACTACAAAATATAAACAAAGTATACCTGTTGGAGAAGAGGAAACAGCAGGCGCAGGGCCGCTTCCCTTGTCCGCCGCGCGAAGAGAGGAGGTGGCGGCACCATACCTCGTGTGGACAGGAGGACTGCCCACACCTAGAGGCAAGGAAGACGAGGAAAACTTGAAGGTAAACCCCTTGGTTTTCTCAAGTCCCTTCGCTTGAGTAGGAGGATCCTGACCAACAGGGGCATCATTTTTCTTCTGTTTTTTACTGGCCTCTGCGCCAGTTTTGCCTTTAGCTTTGCGCTTGAGTTGTGGTGCCTCAGCTTCTTCCTCCACCTCTTCTTCCGCGAGCTCCAGCTCATAGTTCTCTAGCGCATCTACAATACGTGCAACAGAAATGTTAACCAAATTTGGTATTCTAAAGGCATAAACATAGGTACAAAGGCTTACCAGGCGCATCGCTGTCAAAGCAAAATCCCAAATCAACAGGGATGAACATATCATCAAAGCGATCGGGATAAGCAACTTCCCCAGCGCCCAGCGCGACAGAGCCACCCTCCATATGCTCATCATAGGCGGCGTGGACGTACTCCTTGCTTACTGCATAAAACAAGACAAATGATATCAGCAAAACGAATTATATTCGCGCAGAAATAATGCAATGAGCTAATAACTCACATAAGCCATCAACTTGGATAACAGGCTCAGTCGCGCTGTCGGTCCACCTCCTGCTCATACCAACCCCCACCAGCGCCTCCTCGCAAATATTCTTGGCGGGGGATGGTTCAGCAGTCAACTTATTAACCCATGCGCCAGTTGGGTTCTTAAGAACATTCACATCCGCGGGCGCAGAAGTGATCGCGCGCATGGTCATGCGGATGGGAATCACACCAGCCTTAATATAAAAAAATTTCTCAGACCAGTCATGGAGGCTTTTGAAGGAAACAGTGAAGCACTTGACCTTCTGACTGCGAGGAATGAATGAGAACCAAGAATCTTGGATTTTTGGCTTATAAAAATATTGAAAGCGCCGAGGGGTGGGCTCCTCGCGCTGAGCTTTGCACATGAACTCAAAATGAGTCATGCGCACAAGTCCAAAAGGATGGACTTGGGATATGTGAATCCCATGAAATTGAAGCAGCGCACCCATAAACCTTGTCATCGGGAGACGAAGGTTACAGTGAGTGAAAAAATGGCAGTATAAGGAGATATAGCCGGTGGGCGGATCTGCCGCCGTTTGCCCGGCCGCCGGGAGCAGACAGCCGTACTCAGGGAGAAAACCCTGAGAGGCGATGAGACTGTCGAAATCAGACTGTCTCAATTTGCAGGGAATCTCATCCCACCTCTTCACTGTCTTGCCCTTCCCCACCTCCTCCGACGAGGCCTCGGCAGCCTGTTTTCCCTTGCCGGTCTTCTTCAAAGTGGACATGACTAATGATTTTACACGGCGTTTGCTGGGGGAGATTGTGGTGTCTGGGTTAACAGACATACAACTGTGAATCAAACAGAGGTTACTTCAAGAACGGAAATCTGGAAGCAAAAGACAGGCTCTTAATCGGAATGAAAATGGAAGGAAAGAAAAAGCTCTGAAATAACAATGAAGATGAAGAATAACAACTCAAAAGGCTTGCTTTTATAGGCCCAGGAGAGAGAGAAACAGGTACTGATCAGAGTTCACGCGCCCCCACTCGCAGGTGCAGGCCAACACGAGCGCGACACGTGTTCCTGACACTGTGTGAGGGGACATGAAAGGGAACGAAATAGGTACTGATCAGAGTTCACGCGCCCCCACTCGCAGGTGCAGGCCAACACGAGCGCGACACGTGTTCCTGACACTGTGTGAGGGGACATGAAAGGCAACTGTAGCACCTCGAGCATACGAAAAGTCTGACACATGTCTCCATCTCTGACGCATGTCAGCACCAACCAACCACGTACATGGACGATTCATTTCAACCAAAAGGATAGAATTTCGCGCAACGATGAGAAATAAAAAAGAAAAGACAAACCCTATTAAAAGAGCAAACTATTAAGTCTAATATCTATCTTACATCGCTCGCGCGAGACAAGACACACATTAGACTGGGGGGGCTTGAAGAGGTATGCACCCGCCTTAACATCGAGCGGGGCGGGTCAACCCACAAGATATAGACAAGAGGCTTGAAATCAAGATGTCATGAAGGCACAAAGCCAAAACTTATGCGCATGCGCATATCACATATGCTCACGCATATCACATATGCTCACG
The DNA here is from genome assembly GCF_021521415.1 of Bidens hawaiensis. NCBI lineage: Eukaryota > Viridiplantae > Streptophyta > Magnoliopsida > Asterales > Asteraceae > Bidens > Bidens hawaiensis. Next base: position 40,998 of record NW_027500837.1, read on the forward strand.
CATCACATATGCTCACGCGTATCACATGCTCACGCACCATATATGCTCACGCATATCACATCTGCGCGTGGCGCATCTGCGCGTGGCGCATATCACATATGCTCACGCATCATATATGCTCACGCATATCACATCTGCGCGTGGCGCATCTGCGCGTGGCGCATATCACATATGCTCACGCATGAAACATCTGCGCGTGAGAATAAAGAGAAGACCTCGCGCATCCTCAGGATAGGCGCATATCACACATGCACATAATCAACCTCGTCCTTATCCAAATCAGGATAGGGACAACCCTGATTGTACTCATCAGACAACCTTCCAGAAGGTATCCTTTAAGGAATAAAGAATATGCTGATGTTGACAGCTGCCAATGAAAGGTGGACAACTCAGCAAAACCCATGTGCTACCACGTGATTGCACATGGGTCAGGTGAAATACCTTGGTCAGAGAATAATCAATGAAAAAGCACCAGGTGTCCTAAGGACACGTGGCGCGAAGCAATAGGAGGAGGCCAAAAAGGCCCTAATTGGGTCTGAGCCCAATCATTGGAAACCCTAACACTATAAATACCACACCACCTCCACAAGGGGAGGTAAGCAAGAAAATACATTCTAAATCCTTACTCACTCTCAGATTATTATTATCTTCTCCTACAATCTCTTATTCTCACACCGGAGGGTTACCCCAAAGAGGACCCCTCTGTCCCTTTCTGAGGGGTAAGTTCACGGTGCTGCTCGTTTTGTAGGTGGAAGAATTCATACTCCGGAGAACCATCGGTGAAATAGCATACTCATACCCGAGGAAAGTTGATCGTCTACCAGTGAGCCGATCCACGTTTCTTCACTTACATTAACCAGCAAATTGCTATATCCTTGAAATACCTAGGAATTCATTTATCCCTAATGCCAAGCATTTCAGTAAACCAATGGTTACGCTCAATCTGGAATTCTTTCTTTAGCATTTCCAATCGTTTTCAACTTATGAAATATCCATGACAAGGTTTGTACTTTGTAACAAATTCTTGGATACCTAAAATGAACACATGGTTGTTGTCGAGAACCTTTGAAATTTTGGGGCTTGGGGTGACTAAAAAACGGACAATTTTATCATATTTTTGCGATGATAAATTTGAAAATTTTATCAATTGGACTACATTTTCAAAGCCCTATAGGTAAAATATTAGAAATGAACCATGAGAGCAAATCTTACCTTAACTCAGGTAGAGCGCACACATAGTGAATATAACTTTACTAAAATACGCCTTTATTTTATACCTATAAAATTTACTCACTTTCTAAAAATACTCTATATCTGATTCTCTATATATACTTATAATCAATTAAATAATTTACTTTATTCACTCGTAATTATATAAAAATATAGAACATGAATGGATAGTGAACCCTCAAATATGAAGATTTACTTTAGTTTGTCATAACTTATAGTATGAGTTATGAGGATGAGTAATCCGACATATGAGTGAAAAAGAAAATATCTCATATCTTTGTTATATTTTGGGTGTGAGGAAGGAATAAGGATAGGGCTGTTCAAAAAGCTCGAGGCTTAGAGTTTGCTCGAAGCTAGCTCGTTCGATATGCCTCAGTTTGAAGCTGAGCCAAGCTAGCTCAGCTGAGCTTGGATATAAAGCAAGATTGACTCGGTTTGAAAACTCATTTTAGCTCGACTTATTCTATTTTTATAATTTATCATTATATACATACAATATATAATTATAAATGTTAAAAACGAGGGGAGATATATCCTTCATAAATCCTAAACCCCAATCAAATCCCAATTCCTATTATATACAGAATGCTAAAAACAAACGTTCGTTCTTATTTCTCAAAACTTGTATTACTGTTATTGTGGGTTGGTTTAGATGCCAATGGTCTTAATTATATTGTATTCAATTGAACTTGATATGTATTTTGCATTCGCTGTTAAAAAAAAATGTATTTTGCATTCGGTTGATCAAACTCATTATGAACTTATATGTATTTTTTGAAATTTAATATCAAATAATTTCTTTTTTTTTTAAATATGGGAAAAATCAATTCGAGTTGAACCAACTTGGTTTAAAACCAAGCAAAGCTCGAGCTAAATCTTTCACCTTGGTTTTAAAAACCAAAAACCAAGTCGAGCCAAGCCAGCTCAGTTTAACCCAAGCCGAACCCAAGCTTGCCACGGCTAAGCATGATTCAACTTGTGAACAACCCTAGACTCCATTACGAACACTCTAATAAACTAGTAGAATTAACATTTATTACTAGCCCTTTAATAAACTATATTTTTAAGCTCAACCAGAGTTAGGGGTTTGCTTGCCCTATTTTAGGAAACCCAATTTGAAGGATTAGCATTTACATGACAGAACACAACACAACACACACCAACCTTTTCTATCTTCCCAAGATTTTCTTGTAATCTATAATTTCTCCTCAAACATCACACTTTCACCTAACCCTAACTCTCTCACCAATCTCTCTCTCATCACATATATGGAAACATCAATCTAACCATCAACTCAAACTCCTTGTATTTACTTCTTCTTTTCTTTCCCAAAGAAAGCTACCAGCTTGTGTATGTAGGTCTGCTTTCTGATCATCTGTTTCTTTCTTTTTATGTGTTAATATATTGTTGTTGATCATGAAAGAAATCTAGAAGTTACAGACAAGACCAGAAAGAACTGAAAGACAACCATCATGTCCTAGATCTTCTCTCAAGAACCCAAATAAGGAAAACCCTAAATCACATCAAATTCATTTTCTTGAAAATATGGATCTTTACCCAGAAATGGAAAGCTGTAACAACTCCCAAAACACTCATCATGCCATCAACAGTTTAGTCACCGGCGCAGCCGTCTCTTCTTCCACTTCACCTTCCATTACCTCCACCCCAAGCCGCTACGAAAACCAAAAGCGTCGAGACTGGAACACTTTCAGCCAGTACCTCAAGAACCACCGTCCGCCGCTCACACTCTCCCGGTGCAGCGGCGCACATGTTCTTGAGTTCCTTAGATATCTGGACCAATTTGGAAAAACTAAAGTCCATACATAGATATGCCCGTTTTATGGGCATCCAAATCCGCCTGCCCCTTGTCCTTGTCCACTTCGACAAGCCTGGGGCAGTCTGGATGCCGCCTCAGGGCGGCCTATGAGGAAAACGGATGGCCTCCAGAGACGAACCCTTTTGGGACTCGTGCTGTGAGGCTTTACCTCCGCGAGGTTCGTGACTTACAATCAAAAGCAAGAGGTATTAGCTACGAGAAGAAGAAACGAAAGAAAGGTCCAACACAAGAACATCAACAGTTGTTCACCCCAAACTTTTCACCATTCCAAGCTTTCAATGTTCCACCAGGTGATCATATATGAACTTCAAAAGAAAGAGAGTATTATCTATATATATATATATATATATATATATATTCACACAAGTATCAGATTTTGGATCTTGGTGTTAATCTTGATCTAAGTTTCTTTGATTTTAAGTTGTGATGTTTATGGTATTGTCAACCTTCTATGAGCAGGATATTACTGGTTACGTTTGTTTGTCGCTTGTACCAAGATATTATTAAGTTGATCCTCCTGTTGTTGCCCTAGGGCTGGTTTTAGTATTATATATTTATGTAACCTATGCTATTTTCAAGTATGAACAATGTGGAATTGTAATTTCGTATTTTTTTTATGTTAGTAAGTTTATTAATCTGAATGTTTACATGGTATTAGCAAAAGTAGTAGCACTACTACGAGTAGTTGCAGAAGTTTTGCTAGCAGTAATTGTACTTTCTGCTGGGGTGGTGTATTTATACAACAAAGATAAAAAATACTAGCATCTGTACAAATCTTGGTTTCAACATAAGTTTGATCCAGTATCCAACTGCTAGAACTTGTGTTTTATTCATTCTTTGACCAGGAAAATATTTACAAGATCTGACTTGGGTTTTGATCAATCATGTTTCAAAGATTTGCAAGCTAGTGAAATGATGAATGATTAATTTATATTTGAGTTTAATCTGAGTTGCAATATTATGTGATGATTATCTATGAAATTAACTATTCTGTATATAAAGAGTACGGTTTATACTTATTGCTAAGTATAACTCAAGGCCATGGTAGTAAAACTCTCACTTAGGAGTTGATTAATTCCCGATTAACCCCTAGCCGGTATCCCACCGACTAATCCCTGATTAATAGTAATTTGGTCAATATTGGTCAAAACTGAAACATTTATATATAAGATTTGGCACATATATGTATATTTGAAATATTACATACAAATTCTAATCCGATTAATCCCGATTAATTGTCAGTCCCTACTCCAACGCCAAGCGATTTCTACAGCTCACTTTTCAAGGGTGTGAGAAATGGCAATATGAAATACAAATAAGTAGTTGTGTGCTCCAAATTTTTTAGTAGTTTGTTAGCTATATCTACACGAAATAGATCATTTGTTAATTTGTCCATTCATCTATCAGGTGGAATGTGAGTCATTATTTAGTGTTGTCTTTTCAATATAAATCAAAGAAGAGAGTGATCAAAGAAAATGACAGTCTTTGTTCATTGAGCCAGTGAGGTAGACCCGAAGTTGAATTGATCATATATGTCGTACATTAATTTTACTGGAATATTGTATACTAATGTTACCTAACCATTCAACCTTTCTCATAAAGTTACAAAACTGCTTTACAAGTCACTCAAGTATATATGTATCTAGATGCGTTTATCTCACATTTCGTTAAAACGTTGCTAATGATGAAATTCGGGCGTGTTACATACGCAGGTCTAATCTCACAATTGCAAAAAAAAACTCAAAACGGTCATCAAGGAAAATCCTTGACAGTCGTTTGTACTTTTGGCCGTTATAGGCAAGCCCTGCAAGACAAATGGTTGTTTTGATTCCTAGTAGACGGTTGTTTAGTGCTTGAATTTCACAGTTCACTACTAGAAAAATAGGCAACTGCGACCAAAATTTGCCACCGGAAAAAAAGGTGGCAAAACTTGCAACCGATTTGCTACCGAATTCATAATGGTCGTAAAATTAATGACGACCCCATGTTCGGTCGGAAAACAATCGCAAAATTTGCGACTGCTTTTATTTACGGTCGCAAAAATTATTAAAACATATTAAATAAATTAAATTATAGAATAGAAAATAAAACACAAAGTCGTAAATCGGTGGCAAAGTGTTTAAGTCGGTTGCAAACTTTGCCACCGTTCGAGTCGGTTGCAAAAGAATATAAAAAATAATACTTAAATAAAAAGTTATTTTCGTTTCTTCGTAAATATTTCCCCAATTCTTCTCCCAATTTCACCAGACTCCGCAGTCCCCTCAACTTCTCTCAAACCCTAACCTCAAACCGGATGACTACCACCGCAATCGCCGCCTCCTCCTCCGCCGCCGTCGTCTCTGTCTCTGCCGCGTCTCAGCCTGCCGGCACTTGTGGCGCTCGTACAGGTCTCCTTCGTTATCTCTCACACACACTTATTTTAAATCTAACGGTTGTATAGAACAAAATAGTATCATGCTGGTTTAATTTTGGTAAATATGTTCAGTTTTACTTTTAAATTAGGGTAATTATACATAATTGTAGCCTGTCGAATTCAACTAAGATCTGTTTTAATACCAAAATTGATGCTAGTTCTAAGAATGTTGTTTGAAATTATGATAGTTAATTAAGATATCTGAAGGTGATTATTGTAAATGGAGATTGATGGAGTGATGATGTTGAAATATATATACATAAGTGTGTTAACTCTATGTGACTGTGTTTCTAATGTATGCATAGCTGATTTATATCACTTTTAGTGTTAAATTAGGGAAGATATAGATACATGTATACTTTGGAAGTCAACTAAGGTGTGTTCTAGATCTCTTTCCAGACACCGCAGCTATGGTACAATTTCTGTTTCATTTGATTAACTGTATCGATTTTAGGTTTGTTATAGATATGCTGCATTGAAACTCTAGATTATTCATGATGTGAGGTTAATCAAGTCTTGTTTATGTTCAATGTTTGGAAATATTAATTGTTGAGTTGCGTATGTGATTTGATTTGAGTATGCTACATTTTTTGTTGTAATTTTGATGTTTATGGTTATTTTTACAAATTTATATGTTTTGTTATGTTAATTTGTTCATCTGTATGTATGTATTTGTGTGACAACATTTGTTAAAAATCTAGCGGAAATTGGATTGATGTGTTTATTTATGTGATAACATTTTTTTGTTTTGTGTTTTTTGACAGCATTTGTATATTGTGTCAAGTTTAGTGGATGTTTTGTGTTGTTTAGTTAAAAAGAGTGATTGTCATGGACAGAGTATTGTGGCTTGATTCATTAAAAGTCGGACTTAAGTTAACAAAATGTTTGATTTTTTTAGTTATTTTGCTCTTTTGTATTGTGCTTTAGCTACCTATATTCAATTTTATGTTAAGCAATTTGAGGCTTTATTTTTCAAGTTATGTAGCAATGAACTTTTGCTTAAAGACTTGACTGGAATAGCTAACAATATTTGTACCTTATTAAAGGCTCGTGGACTCAAGAAACACATGAAGAGGCTCATTGCCCCGAACCACTGGATGCATGACAAACTTGGTGGTTCTTTGTAAGTCAATTATTTTTTACGTCTTATTTCTTTCCTTTTGAAGTTGTTTTATGTTATAGTTTTGACCTTATCAGATTTTTGCAGGCTCCTAAACTATCATCTGGCTCACAAATCCAGAGAATGTTTGTCATTGATCCTCTTCTTGAGGAATATGTTGAAGTATGCTTTGACATACTGTGAGGTGCAATTAGTCTTGATGCAACGTCATGTTCTTGTTGATCACAAGGCCAGGGCGACTAAGAATACTCACTCTGCTGGATTCATGGGTTAGTTCAGTTACCATTTTTGCGTTTATTGTTATTGTTTCTTCGTGTAAGTGTAATGTTTTTTATTGGTGGCGATTTCAAATAAACAAAAACTGAGTTTCTAGCTAAAGAGAGAGTTTTTATATTGTGCTTTAGCTCTCTGCTAGAAGTTTAGTTTTTGGTTATAAAGATTTCGGTCGTTTAGACAAAAAAAAATATACATGAGAGTTTGTTTAATGCGTTTACCTGTACTTTGAGTTGATTTGGGCTAATCATAAGTTTGTATGTACTTTGGTATTACACAGCTGTTACTAAACGATAAATGCTTATTTATAATCTAATTTTTGGATTTGAATTGTGTTGTTTTATTTTTGGATCAGACGTTTCCATTCCTAAGACCAATATAAGTTGCCGACTTGCTTATGACAAAAGGTAGATTCACACTGCACTCGATCAGAGACCAGGATTTTAAGGTTTGTAATCTTATTCTGAAAATTCTTCATTTGATATGAAAATTTTGTTTATTGCCACATCCACCCATGGTTACATGAAGAAGTGAATTTTACCTAAATTTCATGAATAAGTGAGACGGTTTATTATTACCTTTTTGTTTAATATTCTTCTCATATTAGCTGCTATTGTTTGTCAATTAGTGTACCATTTGGAGTTAGCCGTTTTCGTTTGGGCACCGGCACACTATATCACTGATCCAACCATCAGCAATTCAACATGAGGTAATAATTTCTTATGCAGATATATAAATATCTGGTGATGCAACTTTTCTGTGGTCATAGTTTTTTTATGTTTTAGTATGATGATAGATTTAAGTTTTATTTGAAGATGCATTTAACTATAATTTAAGTTTTATTATACATGGTAAAATATAACTTAAGAAAAAGAAATGATGCTTTCAAAATTATAATATGAACTTCTTAGACATAATACTTATCTCAATTATAAACGATGACACTAATTTAAATTATCTCAGTTTTCATGTCTTAATACATAATTTTAATGAGATGTTTTCATAAATCATAGCATACAATCCAGTTTTTTAAGTTTAACATCCTTTACTGAAAATTGGAACACAATTTTGAGGAAATTTGCCTTTTACATATAAGTCAAAGGGCAGTGCAGAAGTCGGTTCCAAGCAAGATTTGCTAGTTGCACAAATCAGGTTCAATACTAGCAAACAGTTCCATGATCCGAGAGATCAACTAGATTCCGAACCATTTATAAGCATTATGGTTGGTCAGCGGGTCTAATTTTTTCCATTAATTGGGTATGGGTTGGTTTTAATGGGTAAGACCCGTTTGATCACCCTTAATGATTTGAATGAGTACTTTGAATATAATAAAACGGCTGAGTTGACTCTTGATTTCTTTGACCTCTATACATTGGTTGTTTTGTAGATTGAAAATAAATTGGTTGTTTTGTAGTTTGAAAAGTAAACATGGTTATCAAGGAACTCGTCAAGGAAAAAGAAAGAATAGAAACAACGTTAAAATGGAATTTTTGAGGAGTTGCGACTGAAAAGGACAAAAGCTAAGGCGGAGAAAGATGTTATGCACAATAGGATGACAAAGATTGAAGTTATGTTAGTAACTATGGCTAAAAGATAGAATATAAACACTTAAATTTGAATGTTCGAATGTTTGGTATATTATTTGACATTTTAATTTGTAATTTTAGGTTGAATGTTTTATATAGAAACTTAATAAATGCTTAATAATTAAAATATGAGCATTATTAGCACAGCTGAAACGGAATAATATATATATTAAAAAAACATTTTGGGCAATAAATTTGCGACCGCTTTTACAGTAGCAAGATTTGCGACTGCATTTAAGGTAGCAATTTTTGCGACCTCTTTTGTGGTAGCAATATTTGCGACAGTTTTTACTGTGGCTATTTTTGCGACCGCGTTTTTTGTAGCAACTTTTGCAACCGCTCTCATGGTAGCAAAACATGTCTGATTTGCGACCGATTTAAGATAGCAAAATCTGGTCGCAAACATGTAGAATCGGTCGCAAGTTGGTCGCAATAGACTATTTGCGACCTGTGTTTTTCCGACTACAGTTTTAGTCGCAAAATAGTCGCAAAATGGCAGTTGCTACCGTTTTGCGACCGAAAATTCCGTCGCAAAAGCTCATTTTTCTAGTAGTGGTTGTTGATTCGAGAGACCTGAGATCGATCATTCCAACGACCATCAATGTTTACAACTAAGTGTTGTTTATTATAGACGGTCGTCTAAGATATGCCTCCAACAGGTATTTGCATAGTAAATGATATCAGTAATAGGGCTATGTTTTACAATTTCAGTTTTATGCTTTAAAGATGCAAATAAGCGTAAATGCTTCCATGAATAACACCTTTGTTTGGAAGATTAAAAGTATGGATTGCGGGCTTCAACCCATTTTCCATTGTTTTCATCATTGGTGGTTTCAAAATTTGCTTCATTAAATTAACTTTGTAGACGGTAGTCTGTATTTTTGTAGATGGTCATGTGACATGTATATATAATTCAAGTTACTATCGTAGCATAATTAACAAAATTACCATTCTAGATAATATAGAAATTACATAATTATGCATCAATGCTGAATTTTTGCCATTAAAGATCATTTTTAGAGCATCATGAGCTTTGATGCAGTGAAGGACTTAGAAAATTTTCTTACAATGGTTGGAAATTTTAGGATGGTACGCATTTATATATAAAAAATTTGATTCGGTTCGGCCGTTCGGGTGTGGTCAAATTGATATATACATTTTATTGATCCGGTTTGACTGTCCCGATCGGGTTATATAAAAAAAGATTAACAAACAAAATATCAGATAATCAATATATTTAAGTTGTTTTCTCCAAGTTCTCATTTTTTAAAATCTAATCATTACATCATTTACTTTAACATTAAAGAAGGTCTTTCTTAATGTAACAAATACAACTATGAACCATCGCTTAAATTTTCATCATCGGTCCGATTACGCAAATTGAACTTCACATACTCCATTGCCGAAAAACATCTTTCAACACTTGCGGTTGCGACGGGTAATACAAGAGCTAACTTTAATAAACGATACACCAATGCGAATGAATGGTGTTTCTTAGTTTGAACCATCAATTGAACAAGACTTGCTAAATCAGTCAAGTGTTTAAATTGTTTATCTCATTTCAAATTATTGATGTATGCCGCGAGTTCAACCGGGAGTATTCTTTTATCACTTTCATTGATATCGTATGGGCACATCTCGACTACATAACATTTTGGAATATACGTGAAGGATTGAAGGGTCGGAGGTGAGTTGTGGGGTTTACCGGTTCAAAAATCAAACAAAATAGATTTGGATTGGGTTTTTGGCTATAAATTAGGTAGGGTTTGGGTTAGGTATTGGACGATTGGAATTAAAGATTGGTATTAAGCTTAAATTTAATATGACAAATTGTTTATATAACATTTTTATAAATATATATGTAAAATTTTCATATTTTTATTTGGGTCGGTCTAAAATTTTCATGGGGTTGTCATGAAACTCAACAGGGGTTGGTAGGGAATTTTACAGTATATTAATGCTAAAAAAAAGTTAACAGGGGACGGCGGACTCCCCCTAACTTATGAGTAGGTTCGCCAATGCTTCTATGTTGCAAAGTTGTCCTCTATAGGTCATATAACTAGATATGTACGCAATACGTGGAGTAACGTGTCAAAAATGTTGTTCATCGTCTTTAATAAAGCCTCTTCGTTGTCGATTTGTTGGTAAGTTATTTGTAAATTCGGATGTATCATAATATTAAGGTACGTGTCTCGTTTATCCTCAGCAGTTATATTATTTTTGATGATACATGCAATCATAACTTTTCCCATTATATTTGTGTCCAACACAAGGCTTGGGTGTCAAAAAAAAATGCAAAACTAGCTTGCAGAAGTACTCCACATGTAGAAAGGAAATGTGTTGTCACGTTATATTTGTAAATCTCACTTATCGTGTTTACACGTAACTTCATTAAAAACAATAACGTTTTTAAACTTGTTCCTACTTGCCTCATACATATAAGAGCTTCGTTCTCAACATCTTCCAAGCTCATTCCACTTTGTTTTTGGTGATATGCTTCATGACATGCAAGTATACAGCAATCTACTTTCGATATTTTTGCTAAATTAACCTCTCATTTGATCTTCATCTCTTATAATTGTTTTGTGGATTTTCTGTCTAAGTTGCATCATACAATTGCTTTACTCGTGCTCACAAAGAACTTTTTTTTAACTTTTGCCATGAATGTTTTCTTCGCTAACTATACTACATACTGGTTTAAAGCGATATATTCGTCAACATCTCACTTGTTGTTTCGAAGTTGTTTTTCAAACAAATGTATATGTATGTAAAAATAAACTATTAAACGTATAAATTTTGACGATCGATGGTTAACTATTTATGTTATATACCTTATGTGTATTATGTGTGTTATCATCACTCTTTTTCATGCTTCCACACATCTATCATATGAGTTGTGTAAATCTCATACGTCTTATTGTAGATGTATTATGTATAAATAGTTAAAAGTCCCATATAATATTATTATTGAGATAAAAAGAAAGTTGAAAAAGTTGCCGATTAAATAATGAGTCAATAAGGTGAAAATGTTATTTTATTGAGTATATGATACGTGCAGTGACTAAAAAATTGTGTAAATATAGGTGCATAGTGTCCTTACTAAATAAGGGGAGGAAGAAAGAAATGAGAAGTGACTTTACATGCAACGTGTGAAATGTCACATCGTTCAAATTACTGCCCTGAATACATTTGACGGGACAGCACTTTTATTTTTACAAACTTTAAAAAAGAGGTTGTATGTGCACAAACTTGTTATAAAGTAAACTATTGCATATTGTTTTATATTTTTTTAATGGTAATTTGGATCGTTCATGGGCTGTTGATCCACTCGATCATTTGTATCTCCATTCTATCATTAAGAGGACATTCATCATAAGTGAGAAAACCCTCTACCCAACCTGAACGCCTCTATTTGTTTTGTCACATGTGGGATTTGAGCCAGGTACCTTTCGTTTTTAAATTGAAATTTTTGGGTCTCTCAATTTAACTACTTAGGTCTGGTTTTTATCTTTTTAGTGCTTTTACTTCGAAGGATTATTTTTACAATCAGGTTATTTGGTGAGAAGAAAAATCAAGTAAGCATAGTTTCAGGTTAACAGATATATATTACACACATTTAAAATTAATTTGATATTGGTTTTCGACGTAGAACGTAACAGATCATGAAATGAGGTGTCCTTGTAAGCAAAAGATGTGACTATTTGCAACGTATTGGTTTATATTGGGGTTAGAAACAAATTAAAAATGCATCGAATAGTTCTACTTTCTCTGAATTATTCGAATGGACAAATAACTTATTAAAATACTTTAAATTGTAATTAAGAAAAAATGTCTCATACAAATATGATTACATTGACCGTTTGATAAATTTAACCAATAACATATTTAGAGGATTCGTTGGCCGTTTAAAAAAAAACAAAAAAAACAAATGTGATTACGTCTAGCATGCTTTGAAGCTAGTGGACTTCTGTATGGCAAATTCAAATTTGATCGAGCTTCCCTAAATTTGTTCCTAATTTTAGGCATACTGATAAGAGTGGCATTTAGCTAGTTTCCTAAAATTTAAAGAGAATGTATAAATGGAATTAGTGATGCAGGAAAATAATCACTGATATGGTATTGACTGCAATGCAACTTGTTCTAATGATATGCACGAGCAAAACATATTCAAAACCTTAATAGCATGTTTAACACAATATTGTAAAAGTCGGCTTTGGAATCGGTGATTACTTGGTCCTCGGACCTCCAGCTTGGTGACTTCTTTCCAACTCGGCCATTGTACTCGATACAGTCAAGACTGTGTCTACTTTGTGCTACTTGGCCCTACTAGGCCTTACTCGGGCCTAAACTTTAGCAAAATATTGTTGAAAATGTAAATACCATTAGATATGTATCCTGGTTTGGTGCGTGTTTAGGATTATTATTGACATTATAAGAATGATAATTTACACTAAATGCTTGAAATACTTCGTAGGATTATATCCTAACTACTTATATGACAATCTATAATATATATAAACGAAAACATAAAAATCCTACGTGTCGCGATGTGGTCGCTCCCTTTTTTTTGGAGTCACCAGATTTGCTTGAATTTTAAACGGAGGCTTCTCATGCATTTGACCCGAATTCACGGGTATGGGTCTTACCAAACTCAGATATTCCTTAAACGGGTTATAACATCTCATTAAATTAAAAATTAATCTCACCAAATATTTGATGTAAAAATCCTATAAAATAGGGATATATTAAAAAATATTATATGATTTTTTATAAAAAAGATATTATTTATAATTAAGAAACAATTTTATAGTAAAAAAAAGAAGCGGGTCTTGGATCTCACCAAACCCAGATAATTTTTACACCGGGTTATAACATTTTAGTTATTTGTGAAACTCTTTTATCATCAAATTTTAAGTATATTATTAATTTTCTTACAGGAAATAAAGTTAAACTCCAAAAAAATATATAAATATTATAAACGAATAATGTAAAACAGCCCCCGTAATACGGAAGGACAAAAACTAGTGTACAATATATATTAATCTTCGTTTACTAATTAATTTATTTGGGGACAAATATTTGAACCCGTATGGAAAAACTTTATGTTCTACCAGCAATTGCTTTAGCATCAAACAAAATAATTAGGGCGTGGGTACGAGAATCCCGCGTATTTCGGTCAATCCGAAACCTGACGACATGAGAATTGAGATTAGATGTAAAACAAGATGTGGGACCCTGTTGCCTTCCATACATCAAATCTGTGTCAACCTTGTCGGATTTTATTATTATGCACAATGGGGCCCACTTCTCATTTGTATTTTCTATCTTAACCCCTTAACTCTTCCCTCCCCTCGGAATTTGTTAGAACTATGTGACGAGTTTTAAGTTTTAACAAGCTCACTTTCAGGAGCTAATAAAACTTTTTATTAGTTTTGAACGGAAAAATAAAATCTGATGGATGATGATTAGAAATAACTAATCAAGTGTTAACAAAATCATATTAAAAGTAGAGAATTTTTAACTCATTTGGTTCAAAATAAATTGATTTTACAATTATAACTATCCATAAAACTGAAAAGTGGTAAATCAAATTAAAAATTAGATTGGTCTTCAAATCATTCGCCTTAAATATATATAACGTCATTCTAAGTTTTCCATCATCACTGTAAAGGGTAGATAATACCTTTCACCACTTGTCATATGAATGTATGATTTTGAAGAACTTTAATAAATCAATCCACCACCTATTTTTTGTTTATATTTAGATTCTAAGTTTTTCACTAAAAAGTCTTTAAATTATTTTATGGTGTTCGTCACGTTCCATTTCATCAGATAACCTAGTTTTGTTGAAAGAGACAATAGAACCAATCATAACCATTGACCTTGTTGTTTAATGTATGATTCAAATTTCAAATTAATTGATTGAAGTTTCTTGATTTAGTTTTTTTAGAACAGTAACCTTTTTGTATTTAAGTTATCACAACTTTAAATTTGGAGAGCCTTGATGTCCCACTCTGGTCAAACTATAACCGGCCACGTTGGCTTTAAAGTTTGGCTTAGGCGTTCCCCCGGGAAAACATATCGCCGACTGCCACTTGACAGTCGTTGTGTCAGCACAAAAGCTAGCATAACTCTCTAGCATCACAGTGAGACAAAAACTCAGGTGGGCTCAGATTTTGAACTGACAATCTTTGCACAAGGCTTAGCTCAAATCCTTTATTGCTAATATTCACCAAAGAGTGACATAAATAAGATTTGAACTTTAGTCGCCACTTAAGAACTCAAGCCTCCTACTACAAGGCCGCATGTGAGGGATAGTTTCTTGATTTAATTAAATGGACTTTGAAACTATTATAATCCTTAACAAGATCTCTTAAAAGTATTTCACTCTCCTATCTCAACAAAATCATATTAGTAGAGCATTCACATTTAATCCATCATATTATGTGAGTGGCGTTTATATTATTTTTGGGGGTGTTTTGAGTTAAGGAGAGAGAAATGCAATGATTTTTCTGTATATTTGAAAAATTACTGTTCACACCATAAAATTTTTTTATGTATTTTAAAAATGGTTGTAAATGAATGAAAGAGAAATGATAATGATAAAGATATATAAAATAAAGTATTATTTAATTGAAATGTGAGAGATAATGTGGTGATTTTTAGTGTGATTTAGATTTGAAGATATTGGATTGGATGTGAATGCTCTTATACTTCAAAAGCAATTATTAGGATTGGTGAAGCTTTTGAGCGTTGGTTTATTGTAGATCACATAGAGGAGCTAAAATCCCTAAACCCAGTCTATTTATATCCTTCGACTGTTGTAACTTTTGCCCTTGAATAATGAAATAAACTAGTTGTAGTTCATGGACGTAGGTTCGCCACACCAAACCACTTAAAACTCATATGTTGATTATCGTGTGTTATTTGTTGCTTACCATGTGATAATTGTATTGTGCAAGATTGTGTGTTGTCGTTTTCGCGTTGCCGCATAGCATCAATCATTACCATTTGTCAACACATTTCATATACCTTAAAATAATCTATACATACATAGGTTATATGTATAAACAAAATAAAATTGTTCATATTGTTTTTTTTTTAATTTCAAGAGATGAATGAAAACATAATATACTTCATTTCCAGAAGGCGTTGATCATAGAAGCCATGGATTGCGTTTACCATCTATTTGTGTAAGTCCTATAGACGGATCAAACAACAAACAACTAGTGTTCTTGGATCAATCTCACAACTAGCTAGCGGAAATCACTAGTTGAAAATCGAAATCTCGGATCTTTGTTTGGTTGGTTATTTCTCTAAATGGAAAGTTGGAGAGGAAGAGGAGAGAGTTGATGAATGGATAAGATGATAATATGATAAAAGATTATGTTTACATGAGAAGCATACACTATTTATAGTGTATGTTCTTATGCACCATTTTATCATTATTTACGGCCCAATGGGCTTTGTTTACATGACATCGGACCTAAACATACAAGCAATAAAACCGACAAGCTAACTAAATTACAACATATATAGAACGACTAAATACAAAAGACTAATATACAAAATGAACCCCTACAATTTGCATGAAATCACCAACGTGGTTTAAACAATACATTTTTGTACCAATGTACCTGTATATCCCATCTAGGGAGCATGCATTTCTTAAAGACCACTTGTAATATGCTTTTGTTTATGATGGTGGACAAATATAATTTTGTTAGGCCTTTCGTAGTGGAGGCGATATGGTAGGCGTTTTCTTCCATAACGTCGGGGAACACCGCCCCTAGGCGTTATGGGAGTGCGTTTTCTACAAAACGCTATAGTGGCACACGTTTTGAAAAATTTGTGTGTGGGGAGAGGAGAGAGAAGAGAATAAAAGTAATTATTGTAAGATAGTTATGGCGTTTTGCCCACCACGTCACTTTTTGCAAAACGCTCAATTGATGACGGGGATGTCACGTAACGCATAATGCCTAAGGGTGAGGCTGCATTAGTACTGTACATGGTCTTAGGACCTAAGGATTCCATTGATAGTCAACCAATTATTAGAATATATATTTATTTTAGAACGGCAATTTTAGAATATATTAAGTAGTTTTATTATTTAATTTAGAATATATTAAGTAGTTTTATTATTTAATTGAAATTGAGTCCTATTATTTTGAAAATACTACGCAGCAAAAGACTTACAAAACATCTATATTTATAAACCTTACATGTTACATAAGTGTCGACTGTCGAGACCCGTTGAGCTGCTTCTAGTGGTATTCTTACATGTTACATGTTACATAATTTGTTTTGTTTTGTTTTTCTGTTTTTTTTTAAATTGTAATTCTGGATATGATCTATTTGGTTCTGCTCGTTGAATTATATTCAACTAGGATTTTACACCCACGCATCGCGGCGGGGGTGGACCAATTTTGAACATTGTTGAAAGGGAAATGTAGGCACGTCCGTAAAAATAACTTATAATATTATACATTAACCTTAAACCTTAAAGAGCAATGCAAGGCCCTCTAATAGGGTAGTCCACAATCAATAGAACCGAGACAAACTACAATGGCTTTTGTAGTGTTCTTTAAATCATAACTTGTAATATTCCCACCTTATAAACATTTCATATGCATCACTAACATGACCATCCATTTGTGCTAATAATATGGCTAGTCCTGAAGCGTGGCATTCCAATTAAATATTTAAAACTTTTTCCTCAAGATGTTCTGTCCACTAAAATTACTTCATAATCAACATTATCATAAACGATTCTGTGTTAGAAGCAATCCCATATGCATCATAAAACCCATCCATCACTTTCTCATCATAGTTTAAAACATTATTAATCTGCACATACCAAAAACTATCATTAATGCAACTTTGTTCACAAACATTACTACTCTACCGATACCAGTACCAATACAGTAAACCCATACATCACTTGTTTTCTTACCAAAGTTCACATCCAAAATCCTTAAGATGTTAAAATAATTGTGGCTAACATTCATACTGTAATAAGCCTACTCTACTTGTTTTAAAGAATACCAATCTTCTAAAAGTTTTATGCCAACCCTAATTATTTGTGTTACTCAGCCTAAAAAGTTAAACAAATAAGCAATTTGGCGACACATAATTACTATAGAATGCAATTATTATCTTAAGTTCAGATCAACTGATCATAATAAACTAAAGAAATAAGAAATTTAGCAAAACATAATTACTATAAAATGCAATATCTTACGAAGCCATAAATAATTACAATGCCACAGTTGCAAATTCGATATCATAGTTAGGACATATAGGGTTTGAGATGCGGAGAAAACGTAATTAACCTTTGGAGACAATCTTCATATGAGAGTATGCTATGACGGTGTTGTTGCTTTGACGGTGTTGTTGCTTAGTGAAACGGAGAGGAAAGTTGTACCGTAGATTGAAGAGACCGAGGAGCGGCAGGCGTCGTACGTCGGCGACTGAAATCTCTTGAAATCGATTGTTAGAAACTTTTTCTGAAATTGGTGTGTTGGATCGATGCTTGAAATTGGTCGATTGATGCGTCTTCACCTCTGCCCTTCAGCCCTTCAGGGGCTGTTGACGCCTGACGGAGAAGGCAGACAGGATGATGCGAGGAAGAGAGTAAAGAGTTCGGAGATTTAGGGATTGGGGTTGTACACGCAACGTGGAAAACACCAAATTATGTGGTCCAAAAGCAAAAATAACTGTCAACATTGGAGTTCGTATCTATTTGCAACGTGTGACAAAGTAATTGGCAAATGTCATGAACAGTGGTCATTTGTGAGTTAACCGCAATTTGCCTTTTAATATATATATAATGTTATGTGAGTTTTCTAAAGGGACAAAAAGTACTTGAACCAGAGGATTCCTGTCGTGAATCATGAAGTTGAATATCCGCCAGTAGGCTTCATATGGACATATGAAACGACCGTCGATATAGTTTTGGATTTCATTCACATCAGATGGAGACTCATTCGAAACGGTGTCATTATTTGGAAACTTTGTTATCTTGTAACGAATACGATTTGTTCCTTTTGAAATGTATTTGAAAAGATATTTGATTAGCATACTCCAACCACAGTATTCAACGTTAATGTGTGCCATAAAGTGCAAACAGAGGACACGATTGTAAGGAACAATGTTCCTGCTGTCGATAATGATGCCGTTCTTCTTAACAGTAAATCCTGAATTTCTACGTCTATAATGCACATGACCATTCTTGTCAAAGAAAGTTGTTGGTTGGAAGTTCTTTGGGAAACCTTTACAACATGATCCGTTAAACATGCAAGGTGAGGTAGGCTTTAGCAAACCGCATGGCCCATGAACCATTAGTTCCGTAACAACCTTATACAATAGTGGATCTTCATCAGGGTTAGGAATTTCAGCAGATATAAATCTATCGATATCTGAAGGTTGTGTAACCATAGACGTTTGCTTCACCCAAAGTAGTAAATGACAATGAGGTAGACCTCTCTTCTGAAACTCTATTGTATACAAATCTACGACATTTAAAAAAGTAAAGAGCGTAAGAAAACTTTTAAAATGGTTAACGCATCTAAACGTAACCAGT
Source organism: Bidens hawaiensis (assembly GCF_021521415.1). Classification (NCBI taxonomy): domain Eukaryota; kingdom Viridiplantae; phylum Streptophyta; class Magnoliopsida; order Asterales; family Asteraceae; genus Bidens; species Bidens hawaiensis. The sequence goes on from NW_027500837.1 coordinate 60,039, forward strand.
GTAGAAGAAAATACCTGCTGTAACTTGTCCAAAAGGTTTTTTCTTCTTAAGGAAATCTATAAGAGATTTAACCTTAATGTGGAAAACTCTTGCTATGATATCAGGACGATCCTCTGGTTTAAGAGATGGAAACTTAGACATATGTCGTATTTCAGGCCATTTCACATTACATGTAAACGTTATGAAAAATTGAGGTTTTCCATGAACTTTACATATGGCAAGTGCATCGAGGTAGTGTTTGTACATATAACGTGGACCACCTGTGAACGAAGACGGCAATATCATGCGTTTGCCAATAGATCGTCCTTCAGAGTCACCTCGCTCAACTGCATCTTCGATACCTTGTAAAAATTCTGTATGGAAAAGGTTTTGATTGTTTCTGATGTAGTCTAAACGACTTTGTTCAATGCATACATATGCATCGACAATGAATTGTTGCAAAAGACGACCTCCCATCAACAAATGTGTATATATGCCCTGTCTATCATGCAGTAGATAACTGTAGTACATATTCATTGTAAGTTTGCGGTCACACTCTGATGTATTGTTGCGTAACAACAAATCAGGCGACCAGCCACCTTCTGCATACCAAAAAAGAAGTGGATACTGCAATGGCATATATAACGGGTTCATCTTGCTTATGTGTTGCGGAAGGCCATCCTTATGACGATGTCAAAATTTGTACACGAAGAATCACCATCCAGAATAATGGCACCGATAGACCCTGGAGACGGTTTGTCATAGGATAGGGCGTTGTACAAACTGTAAAGACGAATGCTAAAGTCTGGGACGCTAGATGAGTTGCATAAGTCTTTTGTTGTCCGGAAAAGCTTGACCAATTCGTTGGTAGTAGCCAACACATCCATAAGAAGTGTTACGTTTTGTTGTCTTATGCGCGAACGACCGTCGTTAGAAAATAGACCAATCCTATTTGAGAGCTCGTTATCGGTATCGTATATGTACATCTGAAGGAAACGTGGTGGTTCGTTTAGAGGAGGACAAAGGCTACCAATCCAATGGTGTATCTGGCCTTCAACCTTGAACACGTACGGACCAGAGCCATCATTTATGAAATCGTCAACTTTGGCACCGAAAGACGTCATAGAAAACATAGAGTTATATGTCCTGATATTTGTCAAGAAGTCAGTGTCTTGGAAAAGTCTAATAATCGAATCAGGAGGCACTCTTGGGTAAGGTAACGCCACACGACCACCCCTACAGCAATGTGAATACCTAGGACGCCTACCAGATGTTCCAGACCTAAGACGTTCTTCATACCAGAATAAAGCGTCACAAAATTCACAGGTCCAACCGCAATCACCACTGTCAAAGTACATTGTCTGATATGGAGACAATATAGAATGATTGGCAGGACGTGAAGAAGACTCGGGTATATCATTAGTAGATGAAAAAATTGTTTGTTCAGGCGTGAAAGCGGACGAAAAGGTTCTCTTTCGACAAGTCGGCATAAGGAAAGGACAAATAAAAGGAACGTGCATAAAAAGAAAAGAATAAGTTATATATATATATATAATAATAGTAACAGCAGACCTAAGATAGACAAATTTAAAAAAAACGGATGAGATGATTACCGTTAGGCTAAAGCTAATATGTACCTTACCAACAATAGCGAAATATAAATGGCCAATAAACAGTATCAAGAACTGACCTCAAATAGTGTAGATGACAGTAACGTTCACAACCAAGGGAACATAAGCAAGGGAAATAACTGTAAAATTTAACATCTAATTATAAGTCATATGATGCAAAATTCGAATACCATAAATTTACAAATATGACCCAAATAAAATAAACAATAGTTACATTAAGTATATTAAAATGCCAAAGTAGTACCTCATCAACAATATCGAAATATAAATGGCCAAATAAACAGTATTGGCTAAAAACTAACCTCAAATAGTGTAGATGACAGTAACCTTCATAACCAAGGAAACAAAAGCAAAGAAAATAACTGCAAAATTTAACATCCAAATATTAGTCAGACGATGCAAAAGTCGAATACCATAAATTTACAAAGATGACCCAAATAAAATAAACGACAGTTGCATTAACTATATTCAAATACTAAAGTTGCATCCATAACCAGGTTTTGACCCGGTGGCAATTGTGACCCGTTAGCTTAAAATATAACAGTTGATGATCTTTTAAAAAAAGTATCCTAAACACAACTTTGAGCTACAAAGCATTAGTTTTAACTATGTATTTGTAATTTAGAACTACATACGAACAATATCATCAATCAGTCTTATAAACTAAAGGATAGAGACATGTTAGACTCTAAAAGGTCAACATAAGGTATGTAGTTTGACTACGTTAGATTATTTGTTTAACTTACTTATTACTGGGTTGCTCACCATTGAGCCCAGCCAAGGTAATTTTATTTTTTTTATTTTATCACAATCGATTAACCAAGAACCCAACGCTGTAAGAAAGCTACAATCCTTATATCAAATTGCACAATTAAAATTGCAAATATTCAGTTCAGACGTGTAGAACAAAATTACCTAGGGAGCAAGCAACTCTGCGTTTGAAATAGCCATGTAGCGTTTGTTCTAATCTGCAACAAATATGTGAAAATTGTGTAAGATGAATAAATCATTAGTCGATGATATTGGAGAAGGGTTTTGATTTGTTGATGAAATCCGTAACCGTAGTCAACAAATAATCTAAGACAAACAGAGGAGGAACGAACCTTTCACTTCGGCCTAATCATAGACTATTCATTAATCTCTTGTTCTTTGTAGAATCAATGTATAGGTTGAAAGTTTTGATTCTTGTTGTTGATTTCCTAATTCTAGTTTATTTTGAGCTGTTTTTGGGTGTAAACAATACTGATTTGGGATTAATAATAATAATAATAATAATAATAAGGTAGAAGAAAATATATGACATTCTCTAGTGGCTTCCAAGTGAATAGCATCCACATGTTTTTGAGTAGGCAGTAAAGTAAAAGAATACACGTGTGATGACATAGAGATAGGTGTAAAATATGTATGTATTGGTGTATGTATTTATGTGCATTGAAAGGGAGTACAGAGAGCATAATTCCTTGTAAAATGGATGAACAGTGGCAAATGTGAGACAATCTCAAATTGCATTTTAAATATATATATAATTGGCTGCTAATATATTTTTAATGAAATTATTTCTTTGGCTGTTAAAAGAAAAAATAAGTTATACAACGACACTAAAAACGAATTATATGTAAATTTTTTGAAAGGCAAATTTCTTGTTGTATGTGGAACTCGACTATATTCCTTTGTTTATTTAACAGACTTTGTCCCTGCCACTACTATTGAGCCACCAAACGATACGTCCAACCCAAACCACAAACGAAAAAAAAGTAATTATCTATATTCTATATAATACTATATAGAGATTTTAGGGTAATACTGTACGGTTAAGTGTAAAAATATTTACAAATATGGTCTCTTAACTAAAATAGTCATATATTTTGTCTAAAATAGTCATATATTTTGTCAATTTATAAAATAGTCATATATTTACCCCATTATTCTAAATTAACACCTCTACAACTTTTAAACTGTCATAGCCTTTTTCAAATGTTCATATTATTTGAAAAAATATAACACCATAAAAAATGAGCATTTTATTATAAAAACTTAACATGTTATGTGATTACCGTTAGGATCTCCAAACGGGCCGGCCGAGTTGAAGGGTTCGGGTGAAGGGTTATAAATGGACACGTGAGACAAAAAATGTTAATTTGGTTAGGGTCTGGCTAGGACCGGTTATTCGTTTAATGTAGCGCTACGCATGTACCAACACCGGATTGAGCACGCACAACTTTTGTGTGACGCGTTTACCGACACCGGTTGCACATTCGATGTTAGATCACGCATAATGATACCAGTTACGCGTTTGATGCCGTGTTTGCACGCATACCCGCTGCATCCGGTAGTTGTTAAATGAACACAACGTTTATTATCATGATTACCTCCTAAAAAAATAGGCAATGTCTCAACCCTCTTCTGGCTCTTCATTGTAACTGCCACCTTTTCAACCTTCATACAATTCGCAATCTTTTAATAGATTCTCTCATTCTATAATTAAATTGTGTTTATTATGGTGATCGGGCCACCTTCGGGTTACAGATCATAGTTATGAGGTGATAACATATCAATGATAGTGGCTAGAGTGGTGAATAGTTGCAAAAATTGTACCCCTTCCACCCTTATATAAGTTGAACGTATCATATAAAGATAATAAAAATAGTAACTTTTGGTTGAGTGCCTTTCTATGATTGTTTTATATAATAAACTGAAAATGCTTTATTATCTAATATTTTAAATTGAAAGTTTGGTGCCGTTAGAATCTTATTGGTCTAAATGGTGGTCCGACATTGGACACAGTTTTTTTTTTTTGTATTTTGTTTTGTAGTTTCAGTATCGTAACGAATATAGTTGAAATAATTTAAATATGTGTCGACTTACCGCCACAAATCCAGAGACCAACAACATTACGGTCTTCCCGTCTCACGCCGCAACACCCGAGTTTTACCGACCATTTTGTTTTAATTCCGGTACCTTATGTTGGTAATGACCGAATTCGTGTCAACTCATCGACATAAAGCTCGGGTTTTATCAAGGCGCATGTAATTCAATGCAGGGGTTTTGTCAGCTGTCTCGGTGCAACGCGCCAGGTAGAAAAACTAGTTTATTATAAACTATAAAGAGCATTGTACTTTGGTTTATTAAGTATTTTGCTACTTAAAAAATTAATAAGATAGTTAAAAATATATGATACAAGCAGTCAAAGATAAAGGAGTTTTTCTATATATGTTAGGATAATTTTCAAAGATCTATCATTTGATTTTATAATGATTTTAGATTTTTCGGTCCGTTTCGGAATCAGACCGCATCACATGATAAAAAGATGAGCCTATCAGAAAGTATGTAAAAACTATAGAAATAAAGATGCAATAATTTTACAGTCACGATGTCGTATTTCGTTTGAGTGGTCCAGTCAGTGAATGATTCAATGATTGGTTTCAAAGTTTGAATAGCTATTTTTCATTCAAACTGTTTTTTTTTAAGAAAAGAAAACTGAGGTCATGAATAAAGTCTATACATTTCCAATGACGGATCCGGGAAATTTTCTCACTGGGGTCGGAAATCTTTTTTTTCTGTACATAATTAACCATCGCTATATAAAATTTTTTTAGTCCGGTTCGACCATCGGGTCGGGCCGAATTACGTCGGTCATATATATAGAAAAAAATGATAATTAAACAAAGAATTATATAACAAAAGAAAAGTAGGAGAAACTTTATTATAAATGCATAATTATTGAACAATATATCGAGCTTTGTTATACGCGGGCTTTCATTTTCTGAAATATAACCAAAACATCATCTAGTTTGACATTTATAAGCAAGTTGTTCTTTAATGAAATAAATAAAATCATCGTTTAAACTCTCATCACCCATATGATTACGCAAATTGGACTTCACGTACTCCATCGCCGAAAGCAAATTTCAATGCATACGGTTGCAATGAGTAATAATGATATGAGAGGTAACTTCAATTAACGAATAAACAATACACCAATGCAAATGTAGTAAGCGAGCAAAATAAAGTATAGCTGAAACATTTTTTTAGATTAAACCACTTAATCCATTAAATTTACATGATCTATTACTTTCGCCATCATACTCCTTTTTTTAATTAGCTTAAATGTAGATTAAGTTGGGAGTTTGAGACTTGTGCTTATAAATTGAGCATAGATTAATTGAGCATTTGAGCTTAAACTTGTATTTTAATTATTTCCTACTAAACTCAAATTAAGTTGGTATATTATTTATATACATTTATATAATTAAACTTGTAAATATGTCAAATAAAAATTATTGGGGTCAGTCGCAAATTTCATAAGGTTGTTCTCGAAATCCCAACAGGGTCATTGTGTCGTCCTCGAAATCACACAGGGGTCGGGGTCAAAATTATACAGGGGTCGGTCGAGATTTTAACACATATATACTAGTAAAAAAAATTACACAGGGGACGAAGGACCCCCCCCCCCACCTCAAAGTGTGGCTACGCCACTGTACATTTCAAGTATTTTTGTAATATAAAAACAAAGTTTCGCAATCACAAAAGTTATTCTTTTTTAAACCTTATCATTTTAACTTTTTGATTTTTAAAATAATTGTTTTATACAAGTCACAAATCATGACTTTTTAAAATGGTTTGTTGAAAAAGTCAATAAGTTAAATAAGTTATTTTGGAATTCAATCCTAAACATGAAATAAGTAGATGATAAAGCCGTTTAAAGAAAAAAAAACTAGATAAAAGAGAAGCTTATACGAACACTTTTATATACAAAACTCAAAGCACTTTAGCATCAAATTGTATCGTTTTCAATGCCCTAAAGATGCAAAGACACTTGGGTTGATTGATGTGAAAATAAGTTTGTAGTGTTTTGATGTCTCATTATTTTGATTGCCCACCATTTGGTTAAAAAGTTAAGACTACCTTGTACCCTAAAAGAAACTTTTAGACTTATATGTGTCAAAGACTTCGACCCTAATCCGTACACGTATAAATTCGTGTCCACCAGAATACGCTTATTTGACCCATTTTTCAAAAAAAAAACACAAAATTGATATGATGAAGGATTGGTACATCAATATGAATATTTCTTTTCGAAAATTACTAAATTTTTTTAAAAATGTATTGGAAATTACAAGTGTATATTAAAAAAAACTAGAAAACAGATTAAACATATATAAATAATTATAAAAGTTTTTTTAAATAATTCAACGGGTCGACACAAATCCGACCCGTTTATTAAACGAATTCTGTTAGTCGATCCAAACCGACCCTTTTTTTTAAATGAGTTATGTTAATGGACCGAAAACCTTTTTTTTCAGTCGGGTTCTTGTAGTGTTTCTAGTCGTGTCAACATTTACGACCCATTGGATTAAAGTTGCATACTTGGATAAGTTGTTATTCATGATAACCGCATTTTATTAGTCTATGCTTTACATTGTACAAATTGCTACATGATTAAAAGTTGTTTAAATAAGAAAAAAAAATTCCAACTCTTTACAAGATGCCAATTTCATTTTTTATTAAGATAGGTTTGCCATTCAAATTGGGATTACAGCGCAACTTGTTGCCTGTTTACCTGCCACCTCATTGTAATCGTTTGCAACTTTTTTAAAAATTACTAAATACATCAATATGAATATTTCTTTTCGAAAATTACTAAATTTTTTTAAAAATGTATTGGAAATTACAAGTGTATATTAAAAAAAACTAGAAAACAGATTAAACATATATAAATAATTATAAAAGTTTTTTTAAATAATTCAACGGGTCAACACAAATCCGACCCGTTTATTAAACGAATTCTGTTAGTCGATCCAAACCGACCCTTTTTTTTAAATGAGTTATGTTAATGGACCGAAAACCTTTTTTTTCAGTCGGGTTCTTGTAGTGTTTCTAGTCGTGTCAACATTTACGACCCATTGGATTAAAGTTGCATACTTGGATAAGTTGTTTTTCATGATAGCCGCATTTTATTAGTCTATGCTTTACATTGTACAAATTGCCACATGATTAAAAGTTGTTTAAATAAGAAAAAAAAATTCCAACTCTTTACAAGATGCCAATTTCATTTTTTAGTAAGATAGGTTTGCCATTCAAATTGGGATTACAGCGCAACTTGTTGCCTGTTTACCTGCCACCTCATTGTAATCGTTTGCAACTTTTTTAAAAATTACTAAATACATCAATATGAATATTTCTTTTCGAAAATTACTAAATTTTTTTAAAAATGTATTGGAAATTACAAGTGTATATTAAAAAAAACTAGAAAACAGATTAAACATATATAAATAATTATAAAAGTTTTTTTAAATAATTCAACGGGTCAACACAAATCCGACCCATTTATTAAACGAATTCTGTTAGTCGATCCAAACCGACCCTTTTTTTTAAATGAGTTATGTTAATGGACCGAAAACCTTTTTTTTCAGTCGGGTTCTTGTAGTGTTTCTAGTCGTGTCAACATTTACGACCCATTGGATTAAAGTTGCATACTTGGATAAGTTGTTTTTCATGATAGCCGCATTTTATTAGTCTATGCTTTACATTGTACAAATTGCTACATGATTAAAAGTTGTTTAAATAAGAAAAAAAAATTCCAACTCTTTACAAGATGCCAATTTCATTTTTTAGTAAGATAGGTTTGCCATTCAAATTGGGATTACAGCGCAACTTGTTGCCTGTTTACCTGCCACCTCATTGTAATCGTTTGCAACTTTTTTAAAAATTACTAAATACATCAATATGAATATTTCTTTTCGAAAATTACTAAATTTTTTTAAAAATGTATTGGAAATTACAAGTGTATATTAAAAAAAACTAGAAAACAGATTAAACATATATAAATAATTATAAAAGTTTTTTTAAATAATTCAACGGGTCAACACAAATCCGACCCGTTTATTAAACGAATTCTGTTAGTCGATCCAAACCGACCCTTTTTTTTAAATGAGTTATGTTAATGGACCGAAAACCTTTTTTTTCAGTCGGGTTCTTGTAGTGTTTCTAGTCGTGTCAACATTTACGACCCATTGGATTAAAGTTGCATACTTGGATAAGTTGTTTTTCATGATAGCCGCATTTTATTAGTCTATGCTTTACATTGTACAAATTGCTACATGATTAAAAGTTGTTTAAATAAGAAAAAAAAATTCCAACTCTTTACAAGATGCCAATTTCATTTTTTAGTAAGATCGGTTTGCCATTCAAATTGGGATTACAGCGCAACTTGTTGCCTGTTTACCTGCCACCTCATTGTAATCGTTTGCAACTTTTTTAAAAATTACTAAATACATCAATATGAATATTTCTTTTCGAAAATTACTAAATTTTTTTAAAAATGTATTGGAAATTACAAGTGTATATTAAAAAAAACTAGAAAACAGATTAAACATATATAAATAATTATAAAAGTTTTTTTAAATAATTCAACGGGTCAACACAAATCCGACCCATTTATTAAACGAATTCTGTTAGTCGATCCAAACCGACCCTTTTTTTTAAATGAGTTATGTTAATGGACCGAAAACCTTTTTTTTCAGTCGGGTTCTTGTAGTGTTTCTAGTCGTGTCAACATTTACGACCCATTGGATTAAAGTTGCATACTTGGATAAGTTGTTTTTCATGATAGCCGCATTTTATTAGTCTATGCTTTACATTGTACAAATTGCTACATGATTAAAAGTTGTTTAAATAAGAAAAAAAAATTCCAACTCTTTACAAGATGCCAATTTCATTTTTTAGTAAGATAGGTTTGCCATTCAAATTGGGATTACAGCGCAACTTGTTGCCTGTTTACCTGCCACCTCATTGTAATCGTTTGCAACTTTTTTAAAAATTACTAAATACATCAATATGAATATTTCTTTTCGAAAATTACTAAATTTTTTTAAAAATGTATTGGAAATTACAAGTGTATATTAAAAAAAACTAGAAAACAGATTAAACATATATAAATAATTATAAAAGTTTTTTTAAATAATTCAACGGGTCAACACAAATCCGACCCGTTTATTAAACGAATTCTGTTAGTCGATCCAAACCGACCCTTTTTTTTAAATGAGTTATGTTAATGGACCGAAAACCTTTTTTTTCAGTCGGGTTCTTGTAGTGTTTCTAGTCGTGTCAACATTTACGACCCATTGGATTAAAGTTGCATACTTGGATAAGTTGTTTTTCATGATAGCCGCATTTTATTAGTCTATGCTTTACATTGTACAAATTGCTACATGATTAAAAGTTGTTTAAATAAGAAAAAAAAATTCCAACTCTTTACAAGATGCCAATTTCATTTTTTAGTAAGATAGGTTTGCCATTCAAATTGGGATTACAGCGCAACTTGTTGCCTGTTTACCTGCCACCTCATTGTAATCGTTTGCAACTTTTTTAAAAATTACTAAATACATCAATATGAATATTTCTTTTCGAAAATTACTAAATTTTTTTAAAAATGTATTGGAAATTACAAGTGTATATTAAAAAAAACTAGAAAACAGATTAAACATATATAAATAATTATAAAAGTTTTTTTAAATAATTCAACGGGTCAACACAAATCCGACCCGTTTATTAAACGAATTCTGTTAGTCGATCCAAACCGACCCTTTTTTTTAAATGAGTTATGTTAATGGACCGAAAACCTTTTTTTTCAGTCGGGTTCTTGTAGTGTTTCTAGTCGTGTCAACATTTAAGACCCATTGGATTAAAGTTGCATACTTGGATAAGTTGTTTTTCATGATAGCCGCATTTTATTAGTCTATGCTTTACATTGTACAAATTGCTACATGATTAAAAGTTGTTTAAATAAGAAGAAAAAATTCCAACACTTTACAAGATGCCAATTTCATTTTTTAGTAAGATAGGTTTGCCATTCAAATTGGATTACAGCGCAACTTGTTGCCTGTTTACCTGTCATCTCATTGTAATCGTTTGCAACTTTTTTAAAAATTACTAAATACATCAATATGAATATTTCTTTTCGAAAATTACTAAATTTTTTTAAAAATGTATTGGAAATTACAAGTGTATATTAAAAAAAACTAGAAAACAGATTAAACATATATAAATAATTATAAAAGTTTTTTTAAATAATTCAACGGGTCAACACAAATCCGACCCGTTTATTAAACGAATTCTGTTAGTCGATCCAAACCGACCCTTTTTTTTAAATGAGTTATGTTAATGGACCGAAAACCTTTTTTTTCAGTCGGGTTCTTGTAGTGTTTCTAGTCGTGTCAACATTTACGACCCATTGGATTAAAGTTGCATACTTGGATAAGTTGTTTTTCATGATAGCCGCATTTTATTAGTCTATGCTTTACATTGTACAAATTGCTACATGATTAAAAGTTGTTTAAATAAGAAAAAAAAATTCCAACACTTTACAAGATGCCAATTTCATTTTTTAGTAAGATAGGTTTGCCATTCAAATTGGGATTACAGCGCAACTTGTTACCTGTTTACCTGCCACCTCATTGTAATCGTTTGGATGTTCTTAATATTAATTATTACTATAGTATAATTGTGATGTTTGGTGCCGCTCGGCCATTTATTGCTCCAAGTGGCACAACATTGTTGGCCACAAAATTTTTTTTTGATTGTTTTAGTTTGATATCTTAAGGAACACAACCAAAATCGACAAAATTCGCGTCGACTGACTGTAATGCTTGGGACTGCCAACACTTGGTTTTTACCAACGTCGTGGTTATATTGATCTTTTTTTAGTTATGGTACCGTAACAAAAATGTCCAAAACCGACCAAATTCATGTTGATTTACCATCGCAATACACGGCATTGACAGCGTTTGTCACACCCCGACTAAGGACCTAGGCGTGTGACCAATAGTTAGTACCTGTTTTGTAAATATATCAGAGTTGCGGGTTTGTTTTAGCGGAAGTCTCTAAGATAAAATATTCTTTTATAAAATGCAGTGTTAAAATACCCATTTAATGATTACTAAAGAGAAAATATATTCTTTTCAGTGGAAGTCTTGACTAAAATAATATTATATTGAAAACTTGGGATTAAATACCCTTTTGATAATTCAAATATATGTCTTTAGAAAACACAATTCTTTATAATATATTTGAAATGAAATGTCTGAGCCATCAGATAACATCTAATGACTATATCTCCAATCTTCTATTTTGTCTTGCTTGTATGTTCTAACATTTCTGATTTCCTGTAAAATAGGTGAGAAAATACGTCAGCACACCGCTGGTGAATGACGCTGCCTCTGTTGTAAAATCTTTTCAATACCTTTGTGAAATCAACAATAATATCTTTGTGACTAGCTCATTAGGTACCCAACTCAATTGGGATAAAATTACCCTAAGTACATGTACAATTAATCATATACACAATATCATTTCTCTGAACAGTCCCGTAGACTTCCAGAGACATGTTTGATGATATGCATGGCCTCGGGGAATTCCGAGTCGCCATGTATAAATGGATCCAAACACATGTATACTTTTAATCAGAGAGTCCATTTCTAATTATTGTAACACAAGGTTTTAAGGATTCGTAAATCCTATTCAAACATTTTGACTCTAAAAGAGTTTGTAAAAGTTTGGGGTGTATTCACCTTTTGTTGAGTTGCTCAATTAACAATTTCTCTTTATTTGATGTATTATTACCTCAGACCTATAGTTCGAGAATAATAGTTTAATAATTTATCTAGATCAAATGATCTAGCTTTAGACCTTTAGTCTGGTTAACAGCTTTAAACCTTGATTGAATATTTTATTATTGAAATATTACTTTACATCTTTAGTCTATAAAATTCCACTTTTTAATATTGACGTTTCTTCGTGTAGAATAAATCATCTAACTTCCAAGTTTCTTCATTTAGGAGAAATCGTGTTTATTGAGAATAATTACTTTGTTTACCTAAAGCCTTTTGGTTTATATGACGTTTGGTGTAGCATGCTTTGGCCTAATATGATCGAACACTCTCATCAAGCTCTTAAGGAAAGTAAACATGTCATGTGGTTGATTGGGATTTATACGAATTACTTTCCATAGACAAGAGACTCGAGTACCGATATTGTCACCCTTCTAGTTACTACATGCACGCCATGTTTTTCTGATTAATTATTTTTTTTAAAAATTAACGTTTCTTCCTTTAGAAGAACGTTATTTGACAATAACATTTTTATGTAAAACTTTATGTTTCTTAATAATAAAGAAACGTCTATTTTGCAAACCTTTATATATAAAAAGATTAAATACATCTATAAACTTTTCAAGGTTTAGGTTATACCATCGACTATGATCTAAGCTATGAGTTGAATTTAATAACTCTTACCTTAAAATGGTTATAACGCTTAAGGACGGACGAGCAGTACTTCAACTATACGTGGTGTGTCGGGGTATGGAACGTCAAAACTCTAGAGTGGCGTTGGGACTCCAACTCAGTGGCTCAAACTTCGAGAAAGTGGAAGTGATTTGGTGTTCGGGATTCCACAAATGAGGAACCCATGCTCACTATTTATAGTCATCCTCGGTCGGTCCGTCACTCACCATCATGCGATATGTGTCATTCTTGATGATGAGTCATGCCAAAGATGTTCACATGTTGCATTCATATTGATTAGTCACTAGACACATGTCACGTTGTGAGGGTATGAGTTATTACGTGATGACATGTGTCCTTTTGTGTTGTCACCATGCGACATGTGTCTCTCATAGTGATGAGTCATAGGACACGTGTCGCTTCCATATATCTTTAGCTAAATTATTAACTAGTCCATCAACTTCCTAAATTGACAAAATAGGTATGGATATTATTGGGATGTTACAGCGTTCGAGTTTTACCGACTCACCGACACAACACTGGGGACTACAACACTCGGGTTTTACCGACCGAATAAATGTCGTTTTAAATATATTAATTTTGTATTGTTAATTAGACAAATTTATATTCTTGGATTTTAGTGATTGGGTATTACCAACATTGGTTATACCGTAATTGAAACTGACCTAATTTGTGTCGACTTGCCATCGTAACACTCAGATTTTCCAACAAAAGGGTTTTACCGACTCACCCTCGCAACACCCCGATGCTTGTGTTTTACCAACTGAATAAACGTCGTTTTAAATAATTTGTTTTTCATATATTCAATTGACAAATTTATTTACCGATACTGATCGAATTTGCGTTGACTTGCCATCGTAACGCTTGGGTTTTACCAACCACGTTGTTTATACCATAACGACCGTAATCGACACTGATCAAGTTCGCATTGACTCGCCATCGTAATGCTCAGGTTTTACCAACCAACTGCCCCGGTGCAATGCGCCGGATAAAATTCTAGTTTATAGTATAATTAAGAGGTTTGGTGTGACATTTTTTTAAATATTTTATAATTTAGTTTTGCATTTATTTAAATTATTATGATGACGAACCAATTGTGATATCTTGATAGGTTATTAATGCTACGTTTGTTAATTTTTAAACTAACTAGCAATAGTAATAGCACAATACAAATTCAAGACTCGTATAAAGCAACATTTATTGATATTTTGTTGCGCTATGTGGAGACTCCTCCATTCTATGAATATATTTTTAATTGATTATGATTTCTAATTTCTAATTTAAAACTAAAATTTCTTATCTAGCCTTATCATTATCTCATATATTCCTTATCTAACCTTATTGTGGATTATAACTGAGGGAGTTTGATTCATATTATAAACTTATGTTCATTGCACCACCCTTTTTATTGATTATGATTGTCCAAATGACTTATTTACTCTTCTCGCAAACCTGAAGCATATTGACTTTTGGTTTATATTTTGTTCCAAGTTGTGTGCAATAGATCCCCTTTGTCAATGACAAGTTTGGCTGTTACCATGATAAAAACATGATCAGAAACATTAGCGAGTTGGGTAGAAATCAATTAATCAGATTATTCTAGGTATTTTTGACCAAAAAACCTTATTTACAAGATCAAAAACATAAGCGGGTTGGGATAGAAGGTCAAAGTGACTAATTTCGTATGGACCGGTTGGAACTGGAACACTTCTCGTCCAGTATTTTGATTAGCAATATGGGTCTCACATATGAATACAAAATTGTAAGGCCCCGAACCCGGTAGCCTTACTTTAGCGTCGGATTTACTCATAAACACGGTTCTTACAAATCAGAGTTCATTAAAACTTTCGCGGAATATAAAAACTTTCATGAAACGTTACAGCAATACAAAACTTGCCTTAATTAAACATTCTTGTCTTTCAAAATAAACGTCAATTACATTAAAACATCTTGAGTCTTCAGATGCCAGTCTCCTATTCGCCCACCATGTGCCCGCTCAAGCTAGTTGTCTCATTCTACTCACCTGCGTGCATACTAAAAGTCAGCTACGCTGAGTGAGTTCTAGTTAATCGGACGCCATACAATACATACACATACATACATATCCATACTTAACTAGTTACCCTTCTGTTCTACATACATACTTACTACCATACATACATACATATCAACAATCACTAACCTCAGTCTACCGAGAGTACGTTCATAGTCCGCTATCTATACCTGTACTCAAGGTCGTGAACACGTAAAAGGTCCGCAGTCCTTACCTATGTTCACCGTTTAGGGTACGTGCAGGGTCCGCAGTCCTTCCCTATACCATCCTACATCCACAACACGTACAAGGTCCACAGTCCTTCCCTATGTTGCAACCTAATTCATAGCACGTACGAGGTCCGCAGTCCTCCCCTATGCTACCACAACACAAATACAGCACATATAAGGTCCACAGTCCTTTCCTATGCTGATGCCTATCTGAAGTACGTATAAGGTCCACAGTCCTTAACTACGTTCTCATCTATCATCTATAACACGTATAAGGCCCACCGTCCCTATTTACGTTTACATCTATCATCTACATTACGTATAAGGCCCGCAGTCCTTAACTACGCCATCACCAGCCGAGTCTATGTCCGACAGAAGCTAGAGGGATTTGCCATCCTAACTTACTATGTCGAACGTAGAACTCACATACCATTCGTGTACCTGTATACACATACTTCACATATACAATAATTACATTATAGCATAAGAACACTCTAGGCGTTCTTTACATCATTCATTTAACAACCATACCCCTTGTCGATACGTGCAATATCCGAAGATCGTTCACGCCCCGACAAGTATTCATTTGTAATGTTCATACATCTTCGATATATAATATTCGTACCTTTATTTTTAACCTGACAGTACGCGCAATATCCGAAGATCGTTCGCGTACCGACAAGCAATCATTCATATCCATCACATATATCACATATGGCATACACTTATCACTTAGGATAAATGTATTAACAAACACATCGAGTATGCACACAGCCCCGAAACATAACAAGGAATGGGGCTAGAAACTCACCTGAATCCTGTTACGCCCTCCGTTAATAGTTATTCCCTTCTTGAGCTGTGCACGGCTAACTGTATAATATTTACACGTATCAATTAACTACTACTACTCATGTTGTATTTCTATCTTTATATGACCCACAACGAACGGGGGTCCGGGGGCAGCGCCCCTGGCAGCGGGGTCTAGGGGCGGCAGCCCCTAGCAGGGTCCAAGGGGCAGAGACCCTGGCTGGGGTCGAGCTGCCAGGTCAGCTTGGAAAAATTTTATTTACATTAACTGTCTTAACACATTTTCCATTAGGTTTTTAATTTATTTTCTAATCGAACTTGACTTTAGGCGAACTTAGCTTTAGGCGAAGTTAAACCTTAGGCGAACTTAGCTTTAGGCGAAGTTAAACCTTAGGCGAACTTAGCTTTAGGCGAAGTTATCAGTTATGCGAACTTGGCCGTAGGCGAAGTTATCAATTAGGCGAACTTGGCCGTAGGCGAAGTTATGCTTTGAAGGCGAAGTTAAGCTTTGAAGGCGAAGTTACCCAGTTCGCAGGCGAAGTTGCCCAGTTCGCTACGGGTTTGGTTTTTATCACGCATTTTGGCGATTTTAATACCCTTGTTATGGTTCGGCATCACCCCCTAACGTTCCCTAACCATTTCGTTCGTATATATATCCCGTATATACTATAAAGCTTGGATCTTTAAGCTTAAGGACATTCAATAAAACATAAACTTTAAAGGTCAAGAACATACCTTTTGTGCTCGTTTGGATCTCGTTTAACTTGTTTAATCACAACTAATCGTTTACTCTCTCTCGGATCTTGCTCGTTTCTCTCCCTCGGCCGCCGGCCGTATATGGCGGTGTGTGGTGTGTGTGTGTTTTGGAGTGTGTAGAGATTATGATGGAAATGAAATGAGGGTTTAGGGTTTTAGCTTGGTTTAGGGGATATTTATATCCCTTAAAGCCCATGGACCTAAGGCCCATTCTCATTTAACCCATCTCAATTAATCTAAGTCCATGATCCGTTCTTTACTCGGTATTAATTAATTAATAACGCGAAATCACTAAACGTAACTTTCTTTATTCAACATTATAAATTTTAGCATGTTACAAAAATTCTTATTAATTTAAAATCGAGCTTAAATGAATTTAGCCAAACTTTCTTTCCTTTTTTTTCTTTTCGATTTATTGGACTGATTATGAATGTATAAATCTAACTGAATGAATGACACAAGTGTTGGGTATTAAATCATGGTTAGTTTGGTTATTTTTTTGTTGTGAATTGCAGGTAATAGTAGAAGCAAAAATTAGACATCCGATGGCCTCATCAATGGTTAGGGAAACTAGCAATTAGTTTAAATAAAAAAAAAGTATATGATTTGTATATGCTTTGTTGCTATATAACATATGGTCTGTTAATGTTTCGGTAAAATTGTAGCAATATATTTGTATATATAAAACTTGCAACTTATTTGTAATGTAGAGATTTATGAACTTTTCATTTTTCAATATTACATGTAATACGTAATTGTAATCATATAACGTATTTAAAGATTCATCAATTATACTGTTTTCATTGTCCAACCCGTGTAATACACGGGTTCCTAACCTAGTATGTTAATATAGACAAGTGTTTTGGTGCCACAAGTACCGTCTTGAGCCATTTTGTGGAAGACCTTTTTCATTGTTTTGTTTTTGTTCCGAAACCGTAACGAAAGTGATGAAAACCTGACCAAATTCGCGTAAAGGCATCGTGTTTTGTTTTAGCTTTAGTACCTTAAAGAACACAACGTAAACCGATTGAATGCTGATTTTTTTTAGTTTCAGTACCGTAACGAATGTGACGGAAATTATCGAATTTGCGTAGACTCACCACCTAAACGTTCGGGATCGATAACAATCAGGTTTTACCAACGCTCGAGTTTTACCAACTGACTCTACCTCAATGGTCCACCTAAATTATTATAGTTTTTTAGTTTTATTTTCGGTATTAGTTACGGTATAATAATGAACGTAACCGAAATCAACCAGATTCGCGTCGACTTATCGCCTCAATGTTTGGGACCGACAACACCTAAGTTTTACCACCGTCTGAGTTTTACCGACATGCCATGGCCCAACGCGCCGGATAAAACTCTAGTTATATAATAGCTAATTTTAGTGTGAAATCACTTTAAACAAGAAAATTTTCTGAGTATAATGAAAACTGTGACTACAGCTCTAAATGAGGCAATCAGATCAGAGTAATAAAAAAAAGATTCAATTTGACACAAGTTAACCCTTATTTACATCACCTTGATTCTTGTATGACCTTGTAAATAGTTAACTTATAGGACAATATTTGTGACTTGTCAAAACCCAAAATTAAAAGGAACTTATAGCCCAAAACAAATTGGTTCACGACCCAAATATCCAAATAAATGTTTGAAGCACTTGGAACCCAGTTTTGGAGCCCAAATCTGAAAAATAGCCTAGTAGAGCTAAAAATGATACAGGTCATAACAAAAGTTACGACCCGATACTTAAAACCCATTTAGCCCATAACAGAATCTTACCGAGCATGCCGTACCCTACAGAACCGGAGGTCTTTTGTGTTTGTTTTCCGTTCATCCTGGTGTCCGGTAGGAGTGTAAGCGAATCGAACTAACAAACATAATCGAAACGTAAATAACGACATAAATAGACACTCACAAACATAAATGAACAAACAAAATGGGTGTTCATATTCGTTTGTTTAGTTAAATGGTCACATATTTTGTTCATGTTTGTTCGTTTATTAATTAGATGAACATAAACAAACTTTTCGCCAAACAATTCATGATCGTGTGACATCTTTACATGCCAGTAATATTCTGTAATGTCACGTGGTTTATGTAATATTCTTGATTACTAATTAACGACACTTGACACTGTTACTGCAAAATGATTATTTAATTCTATAAAAAATTTAAGAAGTTAGATTAATTTTTTTACACAACAATGTGAAAGGTTGTTAATAACACTTTACATGTTAATAACACTTATTGATAGGCATGTTAATAACACTTGCAAAAACACATTAAATAGGCATTTAAAATGTAGAAATCCCTTTACATGTTAATAACACTTATTGATATTTGTGTTTCAAAGCGGTTGTGCAAACGTCTTGTATTGATGACAAAATATAATCTTACAGTGCAAACACGACGGTAGAAGAAAATGGGTGTACATATTCATTTGTTTACTTAAATGAAACACACATTTTGGTCATGTTCGTTCGTTTATTAATTAGATGAACATAAACAAACTTTTCGTCAAACAATTCATGATCGTGTGACATCTTTACATGCCTATAATATTCTGTAATGTCACGTGGCTTTTGTAATATTCTTGATTACTAATTAACGACCCTTGCAAAAATGATTATTTAATTCTATATAAAATATAAGAAGTTAGATTAGTAATTTTTTACACAACAATGTGGGAGGTGAAAACACATTAAATAGGCATTTAAATATGTAGAAATCTCTTTACTTGTTAATAACATTTTTTGATATTTGTGTTTCAAAGCGGTTGTGCAAACGTCTTGTATTGATGATAAAATAAAATCTTATGCAAACATGACGGTAGAAGAAAATTGTAATACTAACAAATGAGAAATCCAATCAATCATACTCCTTTTATATATAGTAATTGGTAAAATCTCAAAAATTAAAATTGACAAGTATAAAATTGAAATTAAACGCTAAAACATGAAAGTAAATGGAATCCATGGTTTAAGCTTTATCACAATAAAAAGGAAATTAATCAAAAAAGTTTATAACTGGTGAAAATGGCCGAAGACAGCATGTGGGCTCAAGGCAAATTAAAGGAGATTGAGATTGAATGTAGCACATGGTACATTACGTTTGTTAGTTACAGA
This sequence comes from Bidens hawaiensis, assembly GCF_021521415.1. Taxonomy (NCBI): domain Eukaryota; kingdom Viridiplantae; phylum Streptophyta; class Magnoliopsida; order Asterales; family Asteraceae; genus Bidens; species Bidens hawaiensis. The sequence goes on from NW_027500837.1 coordinate 79,902, forward strand.
CTTGGATATTGATATTGAATCGTTGAATACAACAAAGGAGAACCCCATAATTCAAAAATCTCACTTTCAATAAAGCTAGGGGTGTGCACAAAACCGAAAAGACCGAATCGAAACCGAAAAAATTCCAAAAACACCAAACCTCTTGATGTCTTCCTTGATTCTATTGATGGATGCTCGTTTGTTGTCAAACAAGGCTTCGTTTCCTGACTTTCAAAGACACCAACATGTCATACTAATCACCGATTGAATTACTTTACGTTTAGCCTTATCATAACCGCCATTGAGGTGTATTTTGAAAAGGTCTTGAATCTCGAACGCGAACACCGCCGGTATACCGCACCAACTAGTAACAAATTGTCAAATCACCAATGCAACATAACAAGATATGTTACAACTATCCAATTATGTCAAATGTTTTTTTTTCTCTTTTTAAAAAGAGATATATTCCACGTAAGCATGCCACGTGTGCAAAAAATAGTCCAAGTCAGTAAGAAAACTAACAAAGTTAGGGTCTGTTATGTTCGAGAGAACCAGAAACAAGCAGGGTGAAAGTTGTGGGTAACAAATTGAAAGTTGAGAGCAGTATCGCAAACATGTGAAAGTTGAGAGTATTAAAAACCAATATCCTTAGAAAAAACGTTAGATTAACCTACCATATATATGTTATTCATTGACGAAAACCGGTAAATTTATATTACTTCAAATTTTCGAAGGAAAACTGATAAATTTACATGAGTAAAAAAGGTCAACTAACCTTCGCCCATAATGCTCCAATCTCACAACTTCAGCATTAAAGTAAAATTAATCTAATTTAGCACACATAAGCGTATTAAATCTGCATATAAAGTTCATGATCATGTATATATTTATAAGTACAATAATTACAAACCAACTATTATAAATGTATACTAGGAATATACAACAAGCCATTTCTTCCAACTCCTAAAGCACACACAATATGTATGTATACAAATTATCAAATGTGTATGTATCATAAATTATCAAATGGGCAATCTTTACTGTTTTTCCTATACTAATATACTTGATTAACATAATCAAGTACTGCTAGAAGAACACTATGCCATTGTCTTCGATATCCCCGTTGACAAGTTCCATTGGGGAAGGAATGCTAAAATCCAAACCAAAATCAGAAAACAGCCCAGATTCATGATCTTGACACTTGGTGTTTAAGTAAGCTGTTGTTTGGTAATTTGTTGATTCCTCCAAGCCAGTGTTGTGACACAATTGTGAATAATCAGGGCGGTTATAATCGATTTGGTGAAGGTGGTTGCAGACAGGTATATTTTGATGGAAAGGGTTGTTGGTGATTTGATGGTGGCAACCACACGACGATGGTCCACTGTCGGTTGTATGAAGAGAATACGAGTCTGTATTCGGTGAAGTAACATGAGTTATGCTGTTTTGTGCGTTAAATTCGTTGCTATTTTCTCCTCTTGCTTTGTAAAATACTCTACATAACACCCAATCTTCCTGTCAATTCAAATTCGACAAAAACGTTTGTTACACTTAATTATTATATATAAGTTTCGTATACGCATTTGAACTAAATATAGTTTTGTCATCAAATATGTAGCACTGTACATGTTGATGTATCTTTATTGCTTGGTGCTGGGACTGTTAGTGCAATATTAAAGCTTACAAGGAAACCATTTACAAATTGATTATAAGTTTTATTTTTGCTTCAGAAATCTATAGCCTTACGGTATCAAGGTGTGCTAAAAAGCGTGTCTCCGAAGTGGCTTGGGGTTTAAAAAAATGTGTTTACATGTGTGTGTATAATGGATGATTGATACAAACCTTAGGAGGAACATGAGGGTTTTCAAGACGAAATTCGTGCATGATCCAACCAGTTTTAATCCCATTCGGAGCTCGGTTTTTGTAAAACACTAAAGTCTTTCTCATCCCCGCAAGGACACCGGTTTTCGGGTCGACAACTGTTCTATCTTTCCCAGTAGCCTTCCAGTACCCAGTTTTCGTGGCCCTGTTGGTTCGATATCCTGTTGCATACTTGCGATCACGAAAACTAAAGAAATACCACTCGCTTGAATTGAGTTTCGCCACCTCTTCACATCAAAAACAAAAGATCAAGAAATTTCATAAGATCTTAATTAAAATCCCTAAGAAACTTATTAGATGTAAATTCAAATATAGCTATCATCAGAGTTTATGCACAACCTTAAAGCAAACTCAATCAACGCTCAAAATGATATGAACACTGTACATGTATTAAGATTGCAAGTATTTCCAGTTTTGCTTAAGAGGATTCAAATCAATAACTAAAAAAAGATAGAATTTGGTTTATTGTCTATTTCAGAATATGTCTTTAATTATTAGCTTGGTATCATTAACGTGTGAGAGAGAATGTGTATGCATATATTCATATTGTATATATATTCAAGGACTGTGTATATATGCTGGCTTGCAGCAATAACGTGTACCATTGCTTTTGAAGTTCTACAACTTTACCTTTTCCAGAACCAAGAATTCATCTATACGTTTCCATCGTTATTCGGTTTGCAATAATCATTCCTTCACCTTAATATCCATACATCTTGACAAACATATGCACACAAACATAGATATATGTATGTATGTATGTATGTATGTAAGTATATTCCTTTAAAAGATGAGAAGGCTAGAGGTGATAAAAAACTAAAAGATTTATTGTTTACAAATTAAAGATAGGTGATTTAGATATTCCTGGAAAGCAATATCACTTTATTCAACTCTAGATATAAAATCTTGATCTGAGGGTATATATGAAAAAAAAGAAATATCATACATAGAATTAAAGATTGGCCAAGGTAAAATAAGACAGATTCAGATCATTAAAGTCTTCGAGGATGTAACCATGAATATGGAAATAAAAGTAGTAAAAAGATGGTAACTGATTATGTCATGTGATTTCTAATAATATATTTGATGGAGAAAGTACTACGCGTAACACCGACACACGAACTACGCATGATCTGTGTTACTAACGATTGCGAATTCGTGTACTTCTAATTTGTTGAGAGTGATGAGAGGAAGATATTTAGAACAAATCAACCATCAAATTAAGGGACAGAAGAAATACCAGGAAGCTGCCATGGCTCACAAACATGAAGATCAATTTCGACAAGAGTACCCTTTAACACATCTTCATTTGCTATCTTCTTGTAAAGATAGTGGCAAACCAGTTCTTCATCACTTGGGTAGAATCTAAACCCTGGTGGCAGCTTTGCTCCTATATCATTCAAACCCATCCTGATTGATCAAGACTCTCTTTCCAAAGAGGTATCAATTCTTGCTCAGAATCCTATAAAATATTGTGCCTGAAAAAGCTATATCATATCATGTATATATATCAATAATTGCCGTGTGTAAGCAAGCTCTAGGACTTGATGAAGACAGGATACAAATATGGTCCAATATAAAGCTTTATAAGATTTGTTGCTAATGTGGATTTAATTATTTTTCAATATAATTATAAACATATATGTATAGATGTATATGAGTATATATAATTATATATGTATATATAGAGGTGTAGACAGGTACCTTCCGACCTCTTAACACTAATTAAAAGTATTATTCTAAGTGTTTATGATTATGCTTCCATATAGTTAAGGGAAAATCATCAAAAAATTGCAATCTTAACCGACGAGTTAATTTATCAGAATAGTAATTAACTTTTAAAAATTTCAATCAAACAAACGATGTTTAACAAGTGTCCATTGGCGCATCAAATTCAATCTCATCACAACATATTTTAATGTTGTCATGTCAGATATCTACCGTAGTAGATCCATTCTCTTGTGTCACAACAAAATTTGTTACCATTTCAAAACCTGTTGTTCAAGCGCAAAAGAGTGTGTCAAGTGAAAGTTTCTAGTTGATTTAAACAAGTTCTTAACTAAAATCTTAATAAAAGTTAAATGATATGTTTAGAAAATAAAAAAGCCAACGTCTAAATTGTTAATTTTAAAAGACCGTGCATAGTGGACCCTACTGACGAAGCCACCACCGCCCCATGTCAGAGCCACGTCCAACAAATCTACCACGTTCTTTCTGTCGTTAACTAGCTTGCGCCCCTTCCCCATCACACCCAAAATGGTGATGACTCGGATTGGTTGGCACTTGGCGCCACCCTCTACTCTCCAACACACAGTCTTAAGAGTCAAAATGATATTCTGATTATTTTTTCCATGGAACTTCCAAGAAAGACCAAGGTCACAAGGAATTGTCTCTACCTGTTCAAAAATAAAATATTTATTTTTTTAATTGTATATGTGAGTCGTGTTATGTAAGATTCGAGTATGTAGGAGAAGATTAGGTTAATAACTAATCCAGTACGTCACAAAAAAGAGATTATAGTAACATAATCTTTCCATCGGCCTTAAATTTTAATTAATTTAGAACATTTAAACCATGATACCACCTTCTTTTTCCTATAATAAACCGTTAACAACCTCTATTGAGACCGATATTTGTAGTCCGTCATAACGGTTTTCCATTTTTTTATTACAGCTTTTTAAATAATTAAGCAAATACATATTGTTTTTTTTCTATTAAAAAGTAAAATTATATTCCATCACAAACAGTTAGAATAATGACAGATAACTTAATGGGGAAGGTATTTTATTCATAAATTAAAGGTGTATTGATGATTTCATAAAATGATTCAATTACATGCCAACAAGTTGCGGCAACCCCTTTTGAATGATAAAGCCGTAACTTTCTTTGATAGGCAAATTGGATTTTAATAATCTCATATTTTTGTAGTTTAACGATAATAATCTCACCTTGAAAAACAGATGTCACCCGCCCCATTTTTCGCACTAATTGTTTTCATTGGACATCTGTTAGAAAAAACTTAAATTCGTTACTTTTTTTTTTTTTTTCCAATTTTACATGTTTTAAGACTTTTGATCATAATAAGAATACAAGTCGATTGTGTAAAACTTAAACGGTGCTTAAGTTCGGGTTTCAGATTTTCAGTTAACAAAAATTAAGTCGTTAGAAGCACCGTTTCGAGATAAGTTTTACATTAGTTGATTTATATCCTCCTTCTGATAAAAACCCTAAAACATCAATTTGAAATTCGAAAAAACTTAACTCCGTTAAATTTTTTTCTAATGATGTCCAATGAAAACAATTGGTGTAAAATGTGGTACCGGTGGCAACTATATTTGTCAGATGTGGAATTATTATCGGTCATATATAAAAATGTAGGATTATTAAAATCCAATTTGCCTATAAATAAAATAATTAGTAGTATTATTCTCACTATTTTTTGCATCTATTTCACTGACTACACATTATATCACATAAATGTCTTTAGCAAAATATAAGTACGTATTATTTCTTAAGTAACGAGCTAATTAGTTTCTTATAGTTCTAGTATTTCACTAGATATTATAAAAAGGCCCGCCACTGATCATAACTACAATATTTTTGTTCTTGCTCACTAGTAGCTTATGGAATTGCTATTAACAACTTAAGTGATAACTTTTGAGGATCGAGGTCAAGAGGTAAACCATCTTAGATTGTGCCCATAAGAGTGTTTACTATGCAATTTATACATTCTTATACATGGACAATATGAGATTTTCTTAAATTTTCATAGATTAACACCCAATATTATGTAATGTCCTATGTTGTTTTTAGTGAATTCAAGAGTAATACTGTTTTGCTTTGTTTTAATAACCCGATTTATTAATGAAGGAACCCGATGATGGAACTGAAATATATATTGTCTTTCCAATAGAACTCTGAATATATATTTTGTGGTGATCGATATGTATGTTAAAAGAGTTTCCTAAGACCATGTATAATGGGAGAGTTATGGGTAAAGTTATAGCCCATAACTCTCCCTTACATCGTCCCCCTCAATGTTATGGGTAAAGTTATGGGTTCAAAGTTATATATATAACTTTGAAGGGTGGTGTTTTGTGTGTGTGTGTGTGTGTGTGTGTGTGTGTGTGTGGTGTTATGGGTAAAGTTATGACTACAATCTCTTTTTGCAAAAATCTATAACTTTGACCGGGCGTTACATGACGCATAATGCCTAAGGATGGAAAGTTATAACTACACATTCACTTGTGTCATGTTAATGTGAATCTTACGCCCAATCTTTACTTTTTATTTAATATCGGATTTAATACATTCAAACCATTTTGTAAAAAGCAAACCACTTATTTTGAATTTAACAAGTTTTTATTTAAAAAAAATAACATTTTGAAACCACTCCCAACACCCGAGGGAGTCTTTTAGAGATGAGATATCAACAATCCATACTAATCAGAGGCGGAGACCAACTACCATGATGCAAGGGTCGACCGACCCATGTGAAATTCCTACTTTCTGTTGTTATATATACGATAAATTTTGACCGACCCTTACAAAATTTTAACACCGACCTTTGTGAAATGTCAAAGAAAGAAAATGGGGAAAGATGACTTAAGGAGAGGAGTGAAAATGTTATTCAGAGTTCACCGGAAAGTATTTCTGATTGTTGCAGCTCTCAATTTTGAACAAGATGACATTATTTTAATCTTTTAATTTATTAGACTAGGATAACATGGGTCTATTTGTAATATAACATATCCACCTAAATATTTTGTTCCAAAGCATTCATCCTGACTAACACATGCAGCTATTATCAAATAGATAAATGCTCAAGCTTCAATATTTTCTCTTGATATGTAATATTTACTAATGCTAAAAAGTAAAAATTAGAAACTAAAAAAATAAATAACCTTACATTCTGCTGAATTTATTGCTTTTAAGGTATTTAGGTTTTTACTTGAAAATTAGTAAGTTAAGTAGGGGAGACATGTATAGAAAAGAAAATTCGCAAATAGTTCCGACCCCTGTGAAAATATTTAGATACACATCCAACCCTTAACCCTTGAATAGTTCCGACCCCTGTGAAAATATTTTTTGGGTCCGCCACTGATACTAATTTTAACGTTTCACGTCTGATTCACTCAAAAACATCATCAATGAGGAAACCCACCCTTAAAGAAAAATCCCTTTTAAATCGTATTTTGAACTTGAGACATTAAAATCTCAAGTACACCCGTTTGGTAAAAAAAACTCGAACAAACCCATATGTGTAAAATTAGGGAGAAACTGATGATCATTTTGTTGAATAAGTGGTAAGGGTTCTGGTGGATTCACGGATTAATTGGCGTTTGAATTAATAAGTATGAATGTTGCACTAAATGTTAAACAAGGGGATAGACAGAGATGTTAATAATAGAACTAATGAATATCTTGTCACGTCTAATTATACCCATGAAATGGATAATTTGAATGAGTGGTGATTGGGATGGATTTATAAACAATTCTTGTGGGTCCTGCTAATGAGAAACAAGTGATCATGACCTTGATAGAAGTCTAAATAGAAGCCATTTGTCATAAACTGACCGACTCCGGCATGTAGCCTGTCATTATTTAAATGATTACATAATACATTGTATTAAGTATATAAACCGTGTAAAATTATGTGTTAAGACTTAATCGCATTCCACAGGAATTTTTTAACAGCCAACAAACATAAAATGCCTAGATACCTTGTACGGGATGATTCAATGGATAAATACACCGTCAGTTGGCCCAACCCAGCCGTACGGAGCCCTTAAGCGTCTCCAAGTTACCTCCAGTTCCGGAGAAAACTCACCCGCCCGAAGGCCCGCTGGTGGTAAAACAGGATGCCCTCAAGATCGAACTGAAGATCACAAAAATCACAGTCTTACTTTATTGAGCATCCCGCCCGACCATATTAAAGTATTTTGAGTGCGAGAAATTTTAATCGGCTAAAAATAAATTTACGTAAAAACGAGAACTAAATCCTAGTGAAAACAAAATTCAAAATTCTTTTAAATCAACCAAATAAAAGTTGTCGTCAATGAAAACAAAAAAATAATTTTGGATTGCGAGAATTCTACTATAGTTGTCGTCAGTGTCGCGGGTACTGTCATCTAACTTACATTAGGTCTAAGAAGTGCCTCAAAATTTCATTGTAGCACTAGATATGTTTCAAACTCAGTCCCATATTAGAAGTCTCTCGTGCGACACTAGAAGTATCTAATTTGGCGAGTGTCATGGATGAGTGTGACAGTGTCACAGGATGAATACGATAATGTCGCGAGATGAACACGTACCCCCCCCCAACAGATTTGTTTTTAACCAAAATTTATAACCTTGTACATCGAAATTAAATTATTGTTTATCCGGAAAACCAGATCCATCATTGTTTAACCATTTATCCATAAACACAATTAAAGATCATATTTTGAATGGAATTAAACCTTAGTTGTGCTCTTTCTCAGTTCATGTTGGGTTTGGGGGGGGGGAGGAGATGACTAAAAGTGTTCGACCAGGGTAAGTAGATAGTTGATTTGAAGTTTGACGACTAGAAACAAAACAAACTAGGGTTGGCGGGTTAGCATATATTTTTTTATATCTTGAATGAAAAACCTTCTTCGTATAATATATTAATTTGTTATATTTAAGCATGGATAATTTTTTTGGGTTAAGCTAAACGTACCTACTCTTTTACTTGTCATAACCCCTCATCTAAACTTTTTTTTTCTTTAACCGCTTTATTTTACATTTCTCTCTCTCTCTCTAACACTATTAATTAATATGTTAAAATATTAAGTATCACATTAGATATTTTTTCTCAATTCACAATATTCTTGTAATATATTAAATAAATACAATATATTTATTATTAACAAACAATATAAAATTTGTTTTAAAAAATAATATTCTAACGGTCTCTAAAAACTAATTTCTAAATAACAATTTTTTTTACTTAAAATAAGAAAAAAAAATGCTTTTTTATAGCACTGCCTTGTTTTTAGTTTAATTCCGGTGCCGAAACCCGGTACTCACCAAATTCAAAAGACTTGCAGCCATATCACGCAGGTTTAGTGGCTTACCAACCATTACATGTCGTTTTAAGTTTTAAATATATATTTTTATTATAAGTTATACGAGTGTTAATAAGATCCAAAATTTTTAATTTTTATGTTCATTGTCGTTAACATTACGAACCTAACCGATACCAACCGAATTCGCTTCCCTACACCACCGCAATATGATGGGTTTTGATACAATGATACCTTGTTTTAATCAAGTGTAGAAATTTTAATATAAAACGAATTCGATCGAGTGAGATTTTTGATGTATTTTAATAACTTTAAAATGCTAAAATTATGTTTTCATAGATTTTTTCAAAAATGAAAAAACATTATTTGTTTTTTAATGACATTAACAATATACAATTTCTTATTAAGTTGGTCTATAACCATCTAATATAAATGTGTGGGTACGTCTCATCTCAATATATATAAAATATAATACAATTATTTTATAGCACCACCGTAACATAGAAGTAACAAACATTTTAACATATCTTTAAGAAGATTATATATTCTATATTCCTTTATAATATGTGTGTGAGTGAGAGAGAGAAAACATATATATTTTGAACTCTTACGATTAATTAATACTGCAAATGGCTAAGTTCATGCATGTAATCTTAATACTAGCAATCTGATTACTTCCATCAAATCTATCATACACTATTAAAGTATTAATTTAACATAAACATCCATTTCAACCAAGAATCTTTTCTAACACTTATTTTATTAGAGACTGATCACACTTGAGTTCGAAAATGGTGATCCATATTCTGTGCTTAATTAATTATGCATTAACCCGTAAATAAAGAATTGCAGATAAACCCGTTGGGGGTGTTTTAGGTAGATTATAGAATAGGTTTTCTTTGATATATGATCCGCACGTGTTGACACCGGTTACATATTCGATGTCGTGTTTGCTCTCTCACCATGTCGCATCGCGCGAGTACCCATTTTATCTATACTATAAAAAATTTTATATAAAAGTCGTGTAACGTTTATCATATAGATAATACCACACTAATGCTACTAACTTGAAAGCTTTAATAGTAATAAAAACAATTAATGTAATGAACTTTTTCTAAAATATTACACAAATAAAAAAAACTAACTAAATTATTATACAACATATCATGAGCTAATAGACAAATCAATATAAACGATTATAGGTTATAGCGTTGCAAATTGCTAACACCGTAGTATCACACCGGCACTCTACTAATAAAGAAAAAGTATTTGTGCCACATTTCATGTTTATGCGAAGTCAACTTCTTATTTTCACGCAATTGTTCTTCTCCATGATCATCTCATCCTTTTTTAAATCACATTTTTAATTGCCCCCATTAAATTTTGTTTCCCTTTGCTGGTGTAATCTCAATAATAATGTCCAACTATTATTAGTTTGAGCCTTCCGTGTTGATCGTTTTGCTATTTTAAATAGGTATTTTTGTGTTGTTAATAGTATTGCTATTTCATATTAATGGTAACGATTTGTTTTATTTTTTTATTTTAGTTTTGTTTTGATTTAGTACGTATATATTAGTTTGTTACATTCATTATATTTTGTAGATTTTTATAATCTTTTAAAGAACGAACATGTTGATTTTTTTTAAACGAATAAACACAAACACAAATATTAGTCCTATGAGAAAAGGGCGGTTGATGCATATGAGGATGGTGGTTGACGCATGCAAAGGAGGTTGGCGATGGTGAATGGTAATCGGAAGTAAACTGGTAATAGAGAGAATAGACCGGCAATAAAAAAATATGTAAATGGGAGAAATTAAATTAGGGTTTGATGATGATAGTGTTTCGCAAATAAATGAGACGTTATAACTCGTTTAAGGGCTATCTAGTTTTGGTGAGACTCATGACTCGCGAAAAGTATTGTTTAATTATGAAATGGTTTCACAAAAAAATGAGATACTATAATCCATTTAAGAGCTATCTGGGTTTGATGAAACCAACCCGCTAATTCGGGTCAAACATATGAGAAGTCTTAAATCACAAATTAAACAATCTGTTAGCTTAAGATAGTGGAAAACAACCAAAAAGTGACACATATGACTTTTTAATATGCATTTAAATATATAAAGATAGATAGATATATAGATAGATAGATAGATAAATAATATTTTGCGAAAATTCATCGTCCTATCTTCATATAGAGATTCCAAATATCCATTCAAAATTTAAATTCCAACTTGGTACCCTTGCTAACTCATCACCACTGCGTTAGAAATTCAAGATGACATGTTTCTAAACTCGTCGTCTCCACACCACATAAGCTCAAAAACCATCGTCGTCGTCCCGCCATGTTAATTTTATTGGTTTTTAAATTCTTGTATATTGGATTTTAGATAATAATATGATTAAGAAAACGCATGCATACCATCAAAATCATTTTATGTATACCTTGTTTAGTTATATATTTTAAAATACCAGGATTTATTAGATTTAATTTTAAGCTAATATGGTGGGTTGACGACAAATTTTGAGCTAAAATAGCGGGGAGACGGCGAGTTTTGAGCTAACATGGCGGGAGACGATGAGTTTTGAGTTAACATGGCGGGAGGCGACGAGTTTTGAGCTAACATAGCGGGATGCGACAGGTTTAGAAACATGACATCTTGAACTTCTAACATACCGGCGACGATGGGTTAATAAAGGGACATATAGGGAATTTAATTTTTAAGGAAACATATTTGGAGTCTCTCTTTAAGAGCATTCTCATCCCATCCATCATATTTTCGTCATCTTTAAATTTAAAAAAAAACTCTAATTAAAAACTAATTTCATCACATTCTCCATTTATTTACCCCAACTCTAAATTATAAAATTTTGTTATGCTAACTTTTATGTATAAAAAGTTATTATTCACATTCTTTAAATTAACGTAAGGGTAAAAACGAAAAATATAATAAAATATTTATTTGTGAGTAAAATAAAAGATAAAAATGGTAAATGGGTAGTGAGAGATTTTTAAAAGTAAATATTAAATTTTAAAAGCATAAATTTTAATTAAATTATAAAGTAAAAAATGATAGATGAAATATAAATGCTTTAAAGAAAGACAATTGAAGAATTTTCTCTAATATTTTCACAATATGCTGAGTTATATATAAAATATCTAAAACATGAAAAAGGTCACATGCTAATTTCAATAAATTTTTTTTAAACATTATTGGCACCGAAATATCACATACCTTAAAAAATATATATTTAATTGCATATATAAGTTGGATGTGACTTAATGGTAGAGCATTCACTTTACTAGTGAAAGGTAGTGGGTTCAAACATTCCTATCACCAACTTATATGGGAGATATGAGGGATGACCCTGGCTTGCCAGGGTTCGAGTCCTGATCTCACCCGGTTTTACCGGCTCCTCGCTGTCGTGCCATTAGGCGGGTGTGGGGGTCGGGTTTTATCCGGTGAATCCCTCAATAGGGTGGACCGCTAGGGGCTTCGTCCGTCCGGAATAGTGGCCGGCTCGGGCTACCTTTGATCAATGGGGGCCACGTACGAAGTACCCGACGTTACTTAGTTGGTCGTTCAAAAAAAATTGCATATACAGTATCAATAATAAATAGAGGGAACATTATGTGGGTTTTATATTCTAATTTTTGACAATAACCGAAAAACGAATGCCTTTTTTATGTAAATCTTTGTAAATACTTTTTATTTATTTTAGATTCCACAAAAGTTTTGTTTAGGTTTATATGTTACATTATTATCGTCTGAATTTTAACTTAGCTGGTCAAATAAATAAACATTATTTTATTACTTATCTTTGTGAAAACGTTAATTGTAATATAAAATAAAACGTTGTTATGTAACATATTAGTTAGATCATTGGTCCAACATGTTTTGTTGGTACATTTCATTTGAAAAATAAAAACTATTTCGCAATATACAACAAATAATAAGTGTAAATAGGTTTAAACGGTTTTGAAAAAATATACAAAAGGGCAAATTTAACAATTGAATGAAGTTATTATAAGTACTG
>NW_027500838.1:0-36516 GCF_021521415.1 Bidens hawaiensis
AAATTCAAATTTATAGGAACTTATTATTACGTAAATTATGTATAATTAAAGTATATAAATTACAATAAAGAAAGTTATTTAAACAATTATGGAAAGTCAAATTATGAGATAATAATGATGTTAATTAGGTTATTTAAACAATTAAGGAAAGTCAAACTAAATAATTTGTATTAATAGGATAATTAAATATGTATTTTATTAACACACGCCGGAAAAAAATACATCTCCGATATACATGAACAAATTAATGAAAATGAATATACATGATTATTCAAAAAATAAATATACATCGATATAAAAAAATACGTCTTATAAAGCCATCATCAATCCTTGAAATTAGATAATATGAGTGGGACAATAACCTGAAATAATAAAATTGAATATTAATATTGATTTTATGGACTTTTGAATTATAATTAATAACCGGAAAATTTATAAGGTGTTACCTGAAAAACGATACTGTGAGAATGACCATGGAATGTCGGATTTTTTTGTAGAATATCAAGAAAAATGAGATCTATTAGTCTTGGCATTGACCTGAAAAGATATAATATAGAATATTAATGTTGATATTGTGGAACATTTGATTTTTAATTTGTAACCTATAAAATTGAAAGTCTTACCGGAAAATAACAAATATCGTTTTTAACCATGAAATCTCCGATTTTGATTAACCTAGAACGTACATTAACAACATGTCAAACAAAAGAACACCAATATTAAAAAAAATACAAACAAATATAAAACAATCATTGTTATAAGTATAACACATAACCGGAAAAAATTACCGGCAATACTTACCTGAACTGATTTTAATAAAATCAGTTAAAATGGAAAGAAACATAAAAAGATTAAAGGAAACAATAACCGAAAGAATATATAATATTGCCGGAAGTACATATATAAACAATCGGAATCGGAAGTTTAATATATAATAGAAAATTACCGGAAAATGATTAAAAACTTATATATTTGAATTGGCTGGAATATGGGAGAGGATGAAAGAAGATCCGGTTATTAGAGAAAGAGAGAAAAACATGACTAACGTAAAAAAATTAAGAAATGTTATGGTTTAAATATAGGTTAGTGGATGAGTTGCCATTTGTATGAAAGGCAATGGTGACATGGCATTGAGGTGGAGGAGCTGGAATGTTGACAAGTGGAAACCTCATTTTGCTTTAATAGTATGTATAGATCTATATTGTTGAAGATTGTAAATAAATAAAATAAAAAACTCTAATATGCTTTCAATTTATGAAGTAATTTTTTAATCATTAAATAATAAATATATTCTTAAAAGTTGATCCATTTATAAATTTATTTATTTATTGGTTTTCTTGTACATTGTCATATAAATTTATAAATTACAAATATATGATTTAAATTTATCTATTTATTTTTCGGTTAATTTAGTAAACTATATATATATATATATATATATATATATATATATATTATATATATATATTAAATTTAAAGGATATTATATACCAATCACTTTCAAATATATAAAGTTTATCATATTTAGTTTTTTGGGGTTTTTTATAAATGATTGCTTCGAATTTTTGGTGAAACTTAAATTTGATTGTTACTGGTCAAAGTTGATAAATAGATCGTTTGGTACAAATTAACTACATTTGGCTCAAATTTGTTACGGGTAAAAAGGGGTAATCTAAATATTTTTAAAAATTGGATAATGATCTATACATTTATTTTACATCGAAACATTTATTTTACGGGTTTAAAATTTTGACTTGAAAATGTAAAATAAATGAAAGTTATAATTTTAAATGTGATTGAGTTTTGAATTTTTATTTAAGGATTTTTTGTGTCAACATTGACTTTTCTTAAAAAAAAAATATCAAAATGTCGTATGTGAAACATGTTAAACAAAATTATGCTCAAATGAAGCAAAATATTCACAAAAGTGAACAAGTTAACATTTTTTGTTGTCAATTGACAGAGTCGAGAAGCCTCTCAAACTTATTAAAATCTTTTTCGTGGTGCAGCTCAAAACTATTATTATATGAGAAATATTCTCCGAAATTAATTCATAACCAAATTTCTTTCAATTATACATATATGATACTGAGAATAAAGTTTCAATAGATAAAGTGTTTTTATGTATGTTTTTGCACGTGCATTATTTTTTTTATCAAGTTCATTTTTTTTTTGAAAAAATAATTTTAGGATATAAATAAAACCAATTTATGTATAATGCTACAAGCATAGATGTAATACATATTTCTCTATACATTATGTATTGTTTTATTTGTAACTTAATAATTTAGATAATCTCGTGTGTTACACGGGTTCTAAATCTAGTTATACTATATAACAAATGATAAGTCTGACGCCGCAAGTAACCTATTGGGCCACTTGGCGGCACCAAACTGGCCTACAAATTTATTTTTTGTTTTCTTCGTTCAGTCACCGTAGCAAATTTAAAAGAGATCGACCGAACGTCAATTTTTTTTCCGGTTTCGGTATTATAACGAACATGACGGAAACCGAGGAATTCCCGTAGACTCATGTTTCGATGCCCGGGGTCGACAACAGTTGGGTTTACCAACGCTCGAGTATTACCGAACGACGCTATCCCTTAGTCCACCTCAATTTTTATAGTTTTTTTTTGTTTTATATTTGGTTTTAATTCCAATAAAATAAACAAATCGAATTCGCACCGAATTACTGGCTCAACACTTGGGTTTTACCATCATCTGAGTTTTACCGACCTTCCCAGCGCGTTTATGATATGAATATTGTGACATTCGTCATTTTCGGTATGATTCATATTTGTATTTGTACGGTAAACCCGACCCGTTTTGTTTTCTGAATCCTTCGATATTAGTAAGTTATAATCATGTTTCATACTTGTCCTTTCTTTTAAGGCCCTTAACGGTGTTTAAAACGCTTATTATATGCTCAAAGCGACCTAAAACGAACTACAATGACCAAAGTTGCCAAAAACTAACCAAGATAAATCCCGTAAATATTTTACTAACTATAAAATATACCTTTTACCCATATTTCTTTTAATTATTTTAATTCTTTTAATTAAAATTATTTATTTAAATTAAAGGTTTTACTTTAATTCAAAAGCCAACCAACCAACTTTAATGCATGTAATTCTATTAGTGGAGATTGGTGGCAACACCCTAACCATTTATCTATAAATACTAACCAATTCCCACCAATTTTCAGCTGCTCATCTCTTCCTTTCTCTCTAATTTTTGGATTTGTGAAAGCAAATTAAAGTGTTCTTGCCTAAGTTGATTTTAAAAGTCAAACTAAACAATTGCTTGCTTTTCAATCCGATTTGAGTAACGTTTTGGGATGTTTTTAGTTTGTATTAGTATTATATATATTTTTCATTGTTTCTCTTCTTCAACCATGGTTGGTTAAGGTGTTTATGCCATTCTAAGGCATGTCTTTACTTATTAATGGCTAGTTTGACCCGATTTGGGATTTTTACTCGTTTAAAGTTTCTGATTTTTATTTGAATTTGTTTGTTGGTTATTTGATCATGTGGATTTCTCTAATAAGATGGTAAATATGTACTAACATCACACAATGAGGGGCATAATTGTTTTTTTTTTTTTTATCAAAAACCATTTCAAAACTTCAAGAACATAGGTTCTAATGGTATTTTAATTCTGGACAGAATTTGGTCATCAATTATTAGACCATAGCTTAGTCATAAAGAACTGTAACGGTGCAAGAACAAAGCATATGATGACCTTCATTTATTTGTGGTTTCAATGGTTATTTAACTTTGTTTTAATTCATTTTTATGGTCTCACAATTACTGTTTTAGTTTTAGTACGTAGATCTGTACCAATTGAGAAAATCGGCTGTTTTAGCCTATCTTGAGTCATAATTTGGGGAAGGTTTCTACATGAAATATGTTCATAACACTCTAATTAATTATACTGTAGGTTTTATAATTTTTAAGAATTTATTTGTAGTTTTAAGTATTACTAAAATCAAGGACAGATTTTGTCCAAAACTTATCAAAATCATTTTGATTGTTTTCACACCTTAGATGTGATATTTAATTGTTTAATCATTCTTGGCTAATGTTTTGTAGTTATTTTTCATGTTAAAAGGAGATTGGTACTGGACTTGATCTCAAACTAAGCCCCGGATTAAATAAACTAAGCAACCCATCTTAATCTGAATCACTCTTTTAAAAACACAAGTTATGTTTCAAGAAACTATTTCTTGTATTTTCTTTCAAGCTTCTATTTTATTTTAGTGTTTAGCTCTCATGTTTTGGATATGTGGCAACCAACCTCGGTCTCATACCGAGTCATGGACCGAACCAAAACCGAACTTTCTCTTAAACTCAAGATTTTACAAATAAAACCCCAATTTAAAATCAAGTTTAGTTTATTTTACTTTTATACTTCTTGACACATCCCCAATCCTAAACTCACTTATTTCTCGGACTCACTTGTTAAAAACCTAACCTTCCGGTTCGCCCGCTTAAGGACTGGCTCGCCTATTTCATCACAAAATTCCAAGTGAGTATTCACACTCCCTCTTTTTACGCTTCTATACTTTTGGGGTGGTATGCGTACCATATTCAAACTTACATGTTTTTAAGACTACAATACTTAATCCACAATTCGACATTATGTGTTTATATGAATATTTGCTCGATCACTTGTTTTTGCCTCAATTTGATTATGTGCACGAGTGTTTATTTTGATGTTGTTTTTGAGCCTCATTCAGTATGATTATACGCTCCCCTAACTATTATAGCTTTGTTATATTAGAATAGGGCATCATTATTTATCCGAGTATTTTTGTTGTTAACAAATAGAAAGGAGCCATAGTTAATTACTTTACATTTACAATGGTTGTTGCGATGTTCTATTTACACATATGAATTGTAATTTTGCCTCATTATACACACACACACACACAACAAAACTTGTGTATTGCTCACCAACATTCGTGTTGATCAAATCTATTTTTATGCATGCTACAGGTTTACTTTTAGGTTCCTTATGAAGATTGAAGACTCCTCACTTAGAATATACATTTGGGATATTTTAATGAAATATGTATTGTTGTAATTGTGTGTGTTTAATCTTTGAATAAGTTGTATTTGAGTTATTGGATGAAATAAATGAGATGAGTAAATATTGTCATTTTTATAGTGTCATTGTGTTCTTGAGAAATCCGTCATGCCCCAGCATGATCCGCCGCTTTTGGTCGAGGTGTGACAGATTGGTATTAGAACCATGACTATAGGATGGGCGGTTAGACGTAACGGCTTAGCATAGTTTATGCACTAGGGTTGTTATACGTGTTGCCTATACATGATTGTCCTACTTGATTGTTCATTGCACTTATTTGCTTACCTACTTGTTTACTTCATTTAATATCATATATACACATGCGCAAACTAGCATATTATACTAAGGTATCCTTACCTTACCGCAAAAAGTTAGTTTTTATGATGTTTTTATGGATCACAAACTCATTTTGGATCCCGTTATTTATCATATCCTTAAAGATTGAATCTACAACGGGTTTGTAGCAACCGTAGGAGGCGAAATAATAGGATCCGATCCTTTGACATAAATATTCCAAGAATCGAAGGTGATTTACTTACCTGGAGGCGAAATAATAGGATCCGATCCTTTGACATAAATATTCCAAGAATCGAAGGTGATTTACTTACCTGGAATGATTGGATCTAAGTGTTTTTCCTCTAGTCTAATCAAACTATGTTATACGAGTCAACAACTTTAAGTTTCCAAATGCAAGCGTTCCGGTTGCCTCCTTATATTTTTGTTGGAAACATAAAAGCCACGAAGATACGTGGACTAGTGTTTTCAACGTCTCATTGCCTCATTTGTTTTATTTGTTATAGTTATTATTACGAATTTTGGGTCAAAACGTGTAAAACCGGTGATACGTGCACATGTTCGACTCCCCATTTTATCTTAGTTTCATTTAAAGATAGATATATTAATGTGATCAAGATTCATGGTGGTCCATGAACGTTCTCTCCGTTAAATGTTAAATTTTCTTTGTATGTTGAATGTTTATGAAGAGCTTATTTATTCAAATATTTATTTGTCGTTATATTTATATTAATTCCTCGTTTTATAAATTTTTTTTCTCTCGTTATGATTAATCCTCCTATATTTTGATTTCACATCGTAAATTTATTACACAAAATTTCCTAATCTTGTTTTCTCACAACAATTATTGTTGCATAATTTCGTTTATTTGGATTTGTTAAATTTCATTTTGTATATTTTGAATACTCTCGATAGTTTTCATTATACAATTTTTGTTCACCATGACTTCTCTAAAAAGTAAATATATAAATAAAATTCATCATACGATTTCAACCATTTTAAATTTTTTCATGACCATTTTACTTTGATTTCTCAAGTAATTTTCATTGCCTTTGATTTCCTCATAAAAATTTTCATAGAAATTATATTTTGATGACAATCTTGTTTATATTGACTCTTGTTTCACAAAATTGTTTATTTTAAATTTTCTCATAACAAATTTACTGATGATGAACTAGAAAAGGTTGTACAGCGAACAGTTCCTTAACTCAAAGAAGTTACCGATGATGACATAGAGAGATGGTTCAAACGTCAGAAAGTGGGTAAGATTATCAGTGCTTATCGGTATGTAGATCAAGAAAGAAAAGATACCGCTGCTGCTTGGATTGAGGCGAATCATGTGACTACCTTCAAGACTGTTTCTAAGGTACATGGTGATATTGTCTCCTGACTCTATGATTCAGACCTTAAAGTATGTATAGTCAAGTGGAAAAAGGGTGTCCAGTATTACGAGAGGATAATGGATGTTTTAACTCTACCGCGTTGGGATGTACGTACCCTCGCGAGACGTCCATTTATCAATCGTGGGGGTCACCGAACGGCTGAGTGGTTTCATCAACACTTACTGTTCGAGGTCAATCATGGCTTCAAATTCTTCAAGCCCCAGGTCCCAAGACGTAAGCGCATTGAAGAGATTGATCCAAGGACCGGCTGGAAGAAACTTGTCTTGAAAGTGAAGCCGCCAAAGACAATGAAAAAGGTTCCTGTGAAGACAATGCCTCAAGATATTTATCTGTCTTTCAACCGTTGGTACTATGACAATCGTACTGGCGAGGCCGTTATTGTTCGTGGTCGAGGACTGCAGACTGCGCTCATCAAGATAATCGACCCGATGTGGTTGATTAATTTATCAGAGACAGATAACGACGTGCTATACAGGAAGCAGATTTTGTTTGAACGCCAAGAAGATTACGACCTGGCTATGCAATTCCAACGAGTCGTTCGTGTGTGTCACGAACATGGAATTCATAGTTGCAGAGACTGGCAGTCCAAGCGCTTCAAAAAAGTTAAAGACAAAGAGCTCAAGACGAGGGGGTGTCTGTTAGTGCACGGTTTTGCGTCTGGAGTCTTTGTATTTATCGTTAATGTTTATTTGATAATTTAATGTAATATTTAATGTTTATTAGTGACTAGTTCGTTAAGTTAAATCTAGTTCGCTAGGGATGGGAGCGAACTAAGACTAGTTCGTTAAGTTAAGTCTAGTTCGCTAGGGATGTTAGCGAACTAAGACATTATAATGTATTCCCTCCTGATTCGTTAGGGGATGTTAACGAATCAAGGGGCGGTTCGTTATGTTAAATTATGTAACGAAGGGGAAGCTGGTTCGCTAGGGGATGTTAGCGAACCAGGTCACCTTCTATATATAGTGAACTACTGTTCACTTTAATTTAAGTTTTTGAGAGAAAGTTTTGAAAGGCTTTGCTGTCCAGATCTCTCTCAAGCTTCACCTAATATTATACTAACATTATTGATATCTTATTGATAATATATACACATATATACAACACTGAATCAAGGTTAATTATGAGCTAGATCCTTACTCGTATTAATCTTATATACAGATCTGAGATCTGTTTATTGTTATTGATTGGTGATACGGGATCAAACAAGTGGTATCAGAGCTGTTGGTGCTCTTTACACTTGATTTGGTGTTCTAATTATTTCGTTTTTGTTAGTTTTCGGTTTTTGTTTGGTTTTGAATCAATTTATATTTGATTTGGATGAATTATGGACGAATTAGATTGAATTCGTGTTGATTAAGGTATTGTTGAGGTTTGGTTAAGAGGAATTGAGGTTTGATTTGGATTTGAGTGATTTGATTTTGATTTCGGTTTAAGTCCGAAACAGGGGTTTGTTTTTGTCCAATTTGATTTGGTTAAGGTGTTAATCGATTACGAGATAATGTGTATTGGATTCGGAATTTGATTACGAGGATTTTGATTGGTTATTTGTGCAATTTGGTTGAGTAACGAGGTTGTATTACAGATTTGGTATTGTTGGGTTTCTGGGTTGATCTTCAAAATTTCTGGAAAACTTGTTTGAAGATTTGAAGATGAACGTAATTCGTTATCTTCTTCCTGGTGATTCGCTATATGTTTATCTGTGATTCGTTATCAACAGTGTTACTTTGCTACCTTGTTCGTTAGCCAATTCGTGTAAGTTATTGATTCGTGTTATCTAGTTCGTTAACTAGATTAACTGATTCGTGTGACACGTGTTCTTCTTGGGATTTGTGTCATAACAACCTTTGCCACGTGGCATAAGGTGTCAGAGTTTGTTACAAACGGTTGTAACAACCTGATTCGCTATAGTGTGATTCGTTAATCCACTGTAGCTGATTCGTTAAGCATTCCTTAGTGATTCTTTAAGTTTATGTTGGAGATTCGTTATCGATTATCATCTGATTCGCTAAACTAATCCTGTGCAATTCGTTTGGTCAATTCTTTAAGTTGACTTGTGATTCGTTAAACCTTCATCACATTCGTTATCTGTTTCGCCATTTGGGTGATTCGTTAACCTTATTTGTGATTCGTTAAGTTGACTCGTTAAGTTGACTTTTGATTCGTTAAAACACTCATCTCATTCGTTAAGATACTTTGTTACTGATCAGTCTTAATTTTATTAAGGATTTTTCGCTATAACTGTTCACAGTTCGCTACAACTGTTCACAGTTTGCTATAGTTGTTCACTAATTCGTTAAGATATTTCATTATTTGATTCGATTTTCAAAGATGGCTGGTATGTATGCATTAGCGTCTCAAAACATGTTGATGCAACTGATGTTGCAACTTGATACCGAGATAGGTTCACATTCTAAATGTCCAAGATTGATGAAGTTCAGTGACTTTGCCAAGTGGGAACCTCGGTTTCGTGCACATTTGGGATCTGTTCATCCTGACTGCTCATATTGTCTTGATGAAGTTTATGTTGCACCAATGATTGGTGACGATACTATTGGATATACTCCTAAAGCTGTTTCTCAATACTCACAAGAAGAGAAGAAAGCTTTAGAAATCGAGATAAAAGCATATTCTACTTTGACTATGGCATTACCAGAAAATATCTTTCATCAAGTTGGTAGTATCAAGAGATGTGCGTCTTTACTTCAACATCTGCGTATGAGAAGCATGGGAAACACTGCTGAAAGTAAGAAAGTGATGCTCAAGTTTCAGTTTCGAAACTTTAATTTATTGAAAGGAGAAACAGTTGAAGAGATGACTACAAGATTTAGTCATTTAATTGCTGAAATGGACAAGATGAAAATGGAAATTTCTGAAAGAGATAAAATTGACACTATTAAAAGTGTGCTTCCAAGTTCCTACTCAACATTTCTAATGGTTTTGAAAGAGAATGATTATTTTCTGAATGAAGGCTTGACGGCACTTGAATTTCTACAAAAGATCGAAGCTAGAGAATATGATCTTAAGTGTCAAAAATCCTCCAAAGAAAATCAAGATCCAGCTTTCTATGGTGGAAGTATGCCTCTTAGTTCAACAATCTCTCCAATCACTGCTTTTCTTACTTATTCGGCAAGTGAAAAAGAATCAACAATGTTTAATGATCCAAAAGTTTGTTTCTACTCTGCTGGTAATTCGGGTGGTTTTGGAAGTTCAACTAATACAAATCCATTTGCTACACCACCTAGTGTTAATATGAAGGAAGCTGAGCAAAACTTTGCTTTTCTGACGGCTTTTAAGTCTTCATATGAAAACTTAGTGAGTAGTAAAATTGCCACAAGTGATTTAACAGATGAGGACTATGATCAGATAGATCCAGATGATCTAGAAATCATGGATTTGAAATGGAACATGGCTATGATCGTTCGTAAAGTTAAAAGATTCATGCAGAGAACTGGAAAAGATCTTCCAGCTTTAAACAAGAAGTTGGGTTTTGACAAATTAAAAGTAAAGTGTTATAATTGTCAAGAATTTGGGCATTTCGCGAAGGAATGTGACAAGCCAAGGAAAGAATACACTGGACCTCGTGGTCAAAGTCAAAATGCTTCTACACCACGAGGAAGTGATGCTGAAAAGAAACCATCTTCTTCTACAACACAAGCAATGTTAGCAGATGGAAATGATTGGTCACAACGGTTACTATGCAATGATGTTCAAGCAAATTTGGCTGTGTTACATAAACATTGTCAAGATGCTACTGGTAGTGAGATGTCTTCTGATAATGATTCTGGATCTGATTCTGACGACTCTTGCGACAAGCCTTCTGATTCAAAGTTTGCTTGCATGGCTAAGATCAATGAGGTTAGTAATTCTATTTCTACTACGTCATTTGTTAAAGCATCATGTGTTGACTGTGAATCTAACAAATCGAAGTTAGAAGCATTGAAAAATCAAAATGATAATCTTATAAGAGAAATTGCTTCTCTTAAGGATACTTATCAACAATCTCTTGAATCTCAAAGGAGATCTCGAGAAAAGATTGAAGCATTGTCGACAAGTAACCACGATCTCAAAGCCGAGTTATCTGTGAAAATGACCATTAATGATCAAAAGTTTCAGGAAATCTTGAAACATCGTTCTAAGATAATTGAGCTTGAGAATGAGGTTCTTGAATTGAAGAACAAATTGGGAAAATTTAGGAATTCATCTTTTCTGTTGAATGAAATTATTGAAGTATCTGGAAAACAAAAAGATTCTAAGAAAGGTATTGGTTTTGTTGAAATTCCACCACCTTTTCATAATGATTATAAAATTAATCATTTTGCAAGAAAAGAAGAGGATTTGATTCAAAAAGAATCTGTGCTTTCTGAAAAACCTAAATTGGTTAAACCTGAAATTGTCAATTCCCATGTTGCTCCTCAAAAACCTCATGTGGAAAGTAAAAAGGTCTTTGTTGAAAATGTTGATAAAGTAATTATTGAAGATGTGTTTGAACCTGAGATAATACACAAGAATAAGAACATTCCTAGTTCTAATCATATTCTTTGCGAACCTCAAGAGTTTGAGGAAGTTGTGTATGGTTCATTCAAATCTCAAATAAACATGGAAGAAACTGTGAAAACCAAACCAGTGAGGACAAAGAAATCATTTAAACCAAAGATTTCTGACAAGGACTTAATGCGTTTCATTAATCCTCTGAGTTCTAAGTCTTCTTCGGGTAGAGTTTTTAAGTTAAAAGGAATGGACACAATGTTCACTGAAAAAGACATTCCAATCAGTATCATTAAACCTGAACTAATTGAGAGTGTTTTTGTCAATGAAACTTCAAAAATTCAAGAACTTGAACGTGTGTATGCTCAAACAAAAACTTCAGTTCAATCTGATCCATTGACTAAGGCAAAACAATTTTTAAAACAAGCTAAGAAGATTAACTTTGTGAAGTCAACTGGAACAGATACACTAAAAAGCTTTTCGAACTGTTCTAATTTAGATTTTTATTTAAAGAAGAAATCTGACTTATCTGATGAGTTTGCTAAGAGCATGACTAAAAATGTGAGTCATCATCAATCACCGGCATCATTTATTCCAATTACTTCTAAACATCATCATGTAGACATGCGAACTTGTTTTTTATGCGGTCAACAAGGTCATGTTGTGAGGAATTGTAGTCAACAGACCTATCAGAATCCTCATCCTTTTATCAAGGAAAAATCTAAACCAATTCCAGTGGTCAAGGAGATTCTGAAACGACCTGTGTCGTATGCTGATGATACTCATATTTTGTTCTCTGATGTGAATCCTTGAAAGGTTTTTCATATCAATGAGACACACGGTCAAGTGAAACCAAAATTCATTCCAACTGAACCTATATGTCAAAACAAGAATTCAAACATTGTTCAGGTAGCTTACTTAAGACGAAAGTCTAAGAAGCCGGTAACTTATTCACAAGTCGCTGAACAACAGTTGAAATCTATTAAGGTTAATGATCAAAGAGAAAACCAAAAGGTGCCCAAGACCGAGGCCTGGGCTGCCTTTTTGAACTAATCACTTTTGTTTGTGTGTAGGGTTCATCCAAGACCATTTCTGGTGAAAACTGGATCATGGATAGCGGATGTTCTCGTCATATCACTGGAAATCTCAACCTATTAACCAACGTAAGAAATATTCAAGGGGGGTTATGTAGCGTTTGCTGGGAATTCTGGGGGGATGATCACACAAGAGGGTGAAGTTTCAAATGGTCACATTATGTTTGAGAAAGTGAATTATTGCGACAAGGTTGATCATAACTTATTGAGTGTATCGCAGATTTGTGATAAAAAGTACACTACGATATTTACTGACAAAGAGTGTCTTATCTTGAAACCGGGTTATGTTATTCCCGAGGACATGGTTGTCATGCGATCACCACGATCAAATGATATTTATGTCTTAAATATGAATTCTAAGATATCAACATCGATCGAAACGTGTTTTGTCTCTAAAGCAACTGAGAAAGACTCGATTCTATGGCATCGTAGAATGGGTCACATACATGTCAGAAAGATGAATTATTTAATGGCAAATGACTTAGTTGAGGGTGTCTCGTTAAAGAATTTTAAGTTATCTGATCACTGCGTTGCATGCAAAAAGGGCAAGCAAAAGAAGATAACACATCCCTCTAAGTTATTGAATTCCATTGATACTCCTCTTGAACGACTTCATATGGATTTGTTTGGTCTAGTGAATCGTGCGAGTATTTATGGAGACTGGTATTGTCTTGTAGTGACAGATGATTATTCAAGATATTCATGGGTGTTATTTATGAGTTCAAAAGATCAAACACCAGTTTTGGTACAAACCTTATTACTAAGATCGAATCACTGTATAAACAAAAGGTGAGTAGAATCCGAAGTGATAATGGTACTGAATTCAAAAACACTATATTGGATTTCTTTTGTATTCAAAAGGGAATTCACAGAGAATATAGTGCACCTTATGTACCTCAACAAAATGGTGTTGCTGAATGGAAAAATAGAACTCTGATTGAAGCTGCACGTACAATGCTCGCTGATTCAAAGCTTCCTGTTCAATTTTGGAATGAGGCAGTGAATACAGCTTGTTATACGCTTAATCGAGTTCTAAACGTGAAACGACTCAAGAAGACAAGCTATGAAATCTTAAATAATAGAAAACCTAATTTAAAGTACCTGGAACCATTTGGGTGTTCGTGTACAATGTTGAAGAAGGATTCGGGTAAATTTGAAGAAAAAGCTATCGAAGGGTATTTCTTGGGATATGCATCTCCAAAGAAAAGGGTTTTTAACTTCACATCTGGTTGTGTTGAAGAATGGTACCATGTGGACTGTCAAAAGTACACAACTCCTCTTCAAGGGAAAGGTCCAGACTGGATGTTTGACTACGATAGTTTATTTAATTCTTTTATGCCTTCGACTGAACATATCGATGAAGATCTGGTTCGAGCATACTTTGAAGATCATTTGGCAATTCCAAGATTTTCAAGTTCTAATGAAGTTGAAGCTCAACCAGATGCTCCAACTGAAGAATCTCCAGTTGTTTCTCCAGTTGCTATTGATACTGTTTCTACTTCTTCTGATGATGATCAAGCTGAAATTCAAGTTATTGATCTTGACAGTGATAATGTTTCATCTCCCGAGTTGGGTGAACATTACACTAACTTATTTGATAATGTTATTGTTCCTGAGAATCCCACTCTTCGGATTCATGGATATCATTCACAGGAAAATATCATTGGAGAACTTGATGTGGGCTTTCGTACACGTCATCAAGTTGCTTCGTCAAGTGATAATAACATATTGTGTGCTTACACTAACTTACATTCTTCGGGAATTGTGAATATTGCTAAATTCAATTGCTTTCTATCTCAAGTTGAGCCAACGTCAGCCCGTAAGGCACTTGAAGATCCTTCTTGGGTAGAAGCTATGCAAGAGGAATTACAGCAATTTGCACGATTGGGTTTTTGGGATTTAATAGACAAACCTGCTAGAGTTAAGAAAGCCATTCCGACTAAGTGGGTATTTAAGTGTAAGAAGGACGATCGAGGGGTGATTGTCAGAAACAAAGCACGTCTAGTGGTGCAGGGTTTTCATCAGCAAGAGGGTATTGATTACACAGAGGTATATGTTCCAGTTGCAAGATTAGAGTCGATTCGAATCTTCCTGGCTTATGCAGCTCATAAGAATATCAAGGTCTATTAAATGGATGTTAAAAGTGCTTTTCTCAATGGTGAATTACACGAGGAAGTGTTTGTTCAACAACCACCTCGTTTTGAAGATCCTGATTATCCAGACCGTGTTTACCGATTAAACAAGGCCCTATATGGTCTACATCAAGCCCCGAGAGCTTGGTATGGCACGCTCGCCGACCATCTGACAGATAATGGCTTCAAACGAGGAACTGTTGACTGCACTTTATTTCATAAAACTGTTGGTGATGATCTTCTTCTAGTCCAGATTTATGTTGACGATATTATTTTTGGGTCTACAAACGAAACATTGTGTAAGGAGTTCGAGTAGTCCATGCAAACAAAGTTCGAGATGAGCTCGATGGGAGAGATGAATTTCTTTTTAGGGCTTCAGGTTCACCAGCCTGCTCACGGAATTTTTATTCACCAGACTAAGTATGTGAATGACGTCTTGAGCCGATTCAAGATTTCTGCCGGAAAAATCCCTTCTACTCCTCTTCCAGTAGGGCACAATTTATCACCGGATGAATTGGAGGATTCCGTTGATCCTACCCTATTTCGTGCCATGATCGGTTCTTTAATGTACTTAACGGCTTCTCCCCCTGATATTATGTTTGCTGTTTGTCTTTGTGCTAGGTACCAAGCTAGTCCCCGAGTGACTCACCTGGCAGCGGTCAAGCGTATTTTGCAATATCTACGGGGAAATCCAGACATCGGGTTGTGGTACCCCAAAGATAATACTTTCGATCTTACCGCCTACTCAGACTCAGACTATGGAGGATGCAAGATCAATTTCAAATCAACGACTGCAGGATGTCAATTTTTAGGAAACCGGCTTGTTTCCTGGCAGTGTAAGAAGCAGACAACGGTCTCCACTTCAACCGCCGAAGCTGAATATGTTGTAGCCTCGAGTTGTTGTTCCCAGGTTTTGTGGATACAACAACATCTTCGCGACTACGGTTTGAAGTTTCTTACTACTCCCATCTTGATTGATAATTCTGCTGCTATTAGTATCACCAAGAATCCCGTACAACATTCTAAAACAAAACATATCGAAATTCGATATCATTTTATACGAGATTGCTATGAAAAGAAATTAATCGATCTTGAGAAAGTACATACTGATTTTCAAAAAGCCGATCTATTTACCAAAGCGTTTGATAAAACACGTTTTAACTTTTTGCTTGATTTAAATGGATTGACGACCCTCGCTGATATCCTTAAACAAGGATGACTATCTTTATTTTCTGTCATATCTTTCTTTTAAAATTTATTTTGGTTTTAGGGGGTGAAAATCTAGAAAATACAAAAAGAGTGTGTTTTCGTTTGTATAGATAAAATCCAAAAACATTAAAAAATTTTCAAAGTTCAAAAATATTGTGATTTCTGTTCTTTAATGTTTTTCCTTTAAATATTTAGAAAAACCAAAAACATTTTAAAAATTTTTGAAAAACCAAAAAGAATGTGATTTATGTTTTGTACAGAAAAATCCGAAAATCCAAAAAGATTGTGAAGTTTATTTTGTTTATAAGAAAATTGAAAAAGACAAAAATATTGTGTTTTTAAAGTTTGTACAGAGAAAAACCAAAAAGATTTTTGCAGATGTTTTTAGATTATTTTCTCGCTGAAAATTACGTCTGTTATTTAAGTTTATGAAGCATGCTTGCATGTCTTGGTCCTATGATTCACTCGTGAATTGATGGTTAGCCATTTATTTATTAACTTAAGTTAACTGGGGCGATTAAATTTATCTTTTCTTTATTTTATGCTCCTCAAAATTTTGAGTTTTTGAAGCAAAAAGAGAATATGATAGTACATTGATTATCTTGACCCCAAATTCAGCAAAAAGTAAGCTTAAAAGACTGTGTGCTTAATTGCATTGGTGCATTGGTAGGTCTTAAAACAACCCAGTAGAGTAAAGTATGTGATATAAACATAAAGAAACGCCAAATTGAAAGGGGTGTTAGTCTCTAGCAAAAGTCTCGGTGAGGATGGCAGAAATGTAATAACCAGTCATACTCAAGCCTTATATTTGTTGATCATCCAAAAATCAAATAAAGCAAATAACAAGCGTTAAGATTCTGGACACTGTGAGTCTTTATGCGGCTTAACCATCTGGGTATTCATAAGCATGAATATTTCACTCGCCTTCTAGAGCAAACCCAAAGTCATTAAACTTGATCACCGCTGTACTTCGTACAATTTAAATTACTGACTTGATCAAAATCCGTTGTTAGTCATACAATTGTTCCTCCCTTGCGTGCGTCTTAATACCATTAAAAAAAAAGACCCCAGGGGATACAATGTATGTAAGCTGACAGATGGACTCGTGCATACTCACTCACAGTAAAGGAAACTAGATGCATTGCTCAAAATTTCTACAATTGGTATCAAAATTTTGATCAACTATATAATGGTTTAAGTCAAGTTGGGGTGATTTGGCAAAAAATCAAATTAAGCTTGAACCGTGATTAGAGGCTGATAGTTTCTGATATTCTGTGCTTTAATTGAACTATTTAATCATATCACAAAAATACTTGAATGTGTGTTATTAGATTTATGTGGACAACAATACCAATGACCGACTTATCGCCAGTCATAATATCGCTGAAATATAAAACTGTGATGGAAGGGCAATTTGTTCAATATGATTCTCTGCTCAAACTCATCAAAAATACAAAAATATGTACTGTTTTTGATAAAATCATTGAAAAATACAAAAAGATTGTCTATTTTCTTTTGTAAATACATTCTTTAATTTCCTACAAAATACCAAAAATATTTTCGTCTTCTTTGTACAAAATACTTAAATAATTTTAAGTTATGTTTCGGAAATCTAAAACATTCTTAACGTATTTGGTTGTCGGGATAAAAGGGTTTCTCGATAACCTAATTTATTTATTTATTTAATTCTTTAATTATTTTTTTTAATTCATTTAATTATTTAATTTATAAATTAAATAAAATAGTTTATTTCGTTAAAATCCAATTCGTTATTTATGGATAACGAACTAGGTGATTCTTTAGCGAACTAGCTTCTGGTTCGCTAACCTAATTCGCTTCCGCACTCTGTAACGAATCATCCCTTCGTTATGCATATTTAACGAATCATGACACGAATCATGTCTTGATTCGCTACCTTTAATTTAACGAATCATGACACGAATCATGTCTTGATTCGCTACCATTAATTTAACGAATCACGTAGCGATTCGCCAACATAAGGTAGCGAATGAGTTAGCGAATGGGCTAATTCGTTAATTTTAAATTACACGAATCGTCTGATTCGTACTAGTGTACCTAGGGTTATGTGCACTGTTATATAAGACAAGAAAACGAACAGTCTTCCACTGTTCGCCTTCTTTCTTCATTTTTAAGAAACCTGTTCAAATTCTCTCTGAAATTTCGACTTTCTTGTTCGAATAATTCAAGGACATATTTGAGTTTCTAAGGTATAGCTGATTATGACGATATCATTTTCGTCAAAAATGGCTATGTGTTGATAGTTAAATTATGAAATTATAGGAGTTTCAGGGTTTCTGGTATTTTAAAACCCATTTGTGTGTAATTTATGTTAATAACGGTATGTTTTTGATGTCATTGTGATCGGAATCATATTCCGATACCCTTGGTGGGCATCAATCATGAATTGATTGTTGTTTTCCGGGTTAATAATTGTTCTGTGACATTGGTGTTTACTGTGAGTTCGTCTAATCTATGTACTTAGAGGTTTTGAGTCTTAATCTCATTCATCTTCGATTACAAGTGTTATTCCGAGTACAACGAGCTCATTAGCGTGATGATTCGACGATAGTCATGGCCTAATTGTTTCTGGGTTCATCTTGTTGACTGTCTGTGTTCATCCTAATTTTGACCTTGACTTTGTTAAGTCAAAGAACAAGTCTTATTTATGACCATTCGTTAGTCTTAGCGAATTGGAACTGTTTCGTGTCCAATTCGTTAAGATTTTACACGAACTAGTTTAGCGAATAAGATGTTACACGAATCAGATTTTGATTCACTTTAAAATATAACGAACTAGTGTGTAGTTCGTCAAAATTAAATAGTGATTCGCTATGTTTGGTTCGTCATGGTATTTACTTGATAGCGAATCGCCTGATTCGTTATCTCATTGTAACGAATCAGTGTGATTCTCAACGAATGACATTTTTTTTAAAATAAATTAATTTTAATATTCATTTAATTTAATTAAAGGATTTAAATCGTCTAATACGCGTAACTAGATTAATTACACATATCTTTGAATTATAGATTGTGATATCTATTCTCATATTCGGTTTTATTTATACAGTAAAGCATGGCTGATCAAGGACAACAAAATCAACCGCCACAAGAACAACCTCCACAAGGACAACCACAACAACAAGATCAACAAGCTGAAGTGATCTTATTGCCGTTCGATAAGAAGCACAACATTTGTGCTTATGTTGAGCAAGATGTAACTGATTTGAGAACGTTTGGAGCTATGTTGACTTTCTTACGACTTTCGAAGATACATTATGCAATCACTGCTAAACCTAAAGTGTATCTTAGTATAATCAGGCAGTTTTGGAACACGACAGAATTTGTTGAGGAAAATAATTGGGTTCGAGCTACAATTAATCAGATCCCTATTACGATTGATGTTGTGGTCATTCGTCGGGTACTTCAATTTAACGATAATGATGATTACCCGAGTGAATTTGACAGGACATTGGTTAGGGGTTTATTCACACGCTTGAATTATGGGGTGACATTCATAAGTCTATGTTGAACAAGAATGGGTTGTGTCCACCTTACAAGTATCTGCTGCATGTTTTACTTCATTGTATGAGTGGACGTCGCGGTGGTTTTGATGAGTGTAGACTAAGTTTGAAATCGGCATTTGTTGCTCTAATCCTGAACAAGCCCTTCAACTATTCAGAACTCATCTTTGATCATCTGAAAGAGCAAGTTCAGCAAACTCTACCGTCAAAGAAGTTCTTAATGTATCCACGCTTTTTACAACTAATTATTCAGGATCTGATACCGAATTTGGTGATTGATCGATCGTTGGTGAACGATGTTCTTGATATGGAACATGTGAAAGCTGAAACGGTGCATCGTATGTTAATCTATAGAAAAGACAAGCCACAGGATAAACGGATGATTGGTCATATAATCAATCCGGATTACGTATGTCCTCCTAATGAGCGCTGGATCCATGATGATTCGGACTCCGAGCGTGAAGGGGGAGAAGGTGGGAACAATGACGGTGGAGATGATGATGGTGACAATGATGATAATGATGGTGATGGTGGAGCTAGTGAACGAGCTCTTAAAGAACAACAAGATGCAGTCGATGCTGCACAAGCTGCCACCATGAAAGCTCAGCTAGAAAGAAAACGAAAGGGGAAAGCTGTAGCTACTGGTGAACCATCAAAGAAGCCTCGTGTGTCTGCTGGGGCTGGGGTAATTATTGGAACTCCACCACCACGTCAATCAACTACTCAAAGCTCGGCGGTGCCGCTAACTACTAGCACTCCGATGCTTACCTTGACGAAGACGATGGTGTCACATGAGAGGCTCGGTCTTATTCCTCATGTGGCGTTGACCGAGATACCGAGGCCTCCTGCTGTGTTCTCTACAGTATCTTCCACCACATCAATGAGACCTCCTCCTCTGCCAACAACTACTCTTCCTCCACCTCCGCCTAGTGATGTATCTTTTATGAGGATTACTCGACCTCAAGGACCTGTTCAACCTGTTCATCCATCTGTATACAATTTGCCACCAGGTCGTCAAACTGAAATGCTGCTAAATCTGCTACATCTATATGAAAATCAAATGGCAGCTGACCATCAAACTCAAGAATGACTTATGGAGAATCAAAGACGAATGATGAGTTATATTTCTTTCTGTCAGAAGGAGACTAAGTCGTTACGTACGATTGTTGAGTCTCAGGGGGTGAAATTAAAGGAACAAGAAGAGTTAATTTTTACAATTAACTTGTAAAGAAGATGCCCTCAGGAAACTCAAAAATGACGATGATGATCCTGACGAATCTGATGAAGGAGGTGAGCCTAAACAATCGCATGGTTCATCCTCTGGTGCAGGTGTTAGTGGCGCTGATGATTCGAACAAGCAGATAATTATCTATCAAGATCCAACAGCTGCCAAGCCAATAGAAATGATTGAGGCTAACACGGCGATATTTATTGATGGATCAGGGGTGGTTAGAAGTGTGGTGAACAGAGATGAGATAGAGGTCGGTGAGTTTACTGTTAGATCTTTGACACGGGAGCAGATTTCGATTCTGCTTGGGCTGAATGACGATCAGTTGACTGCTTTAGAGACTGAGCCCGATGTCGAAGTGATCAATGAGGAAGAAATGGAAGTTGATCCGTTATTTATGAATACAGATTTTATTTATAAGAACGATGAGATTGAGATGGAGGATGTGACAGCTGAAGAGTACCCGGACTTGTATCAACACGCAAACGTTGATTAAGGTGCTCCGGTATTTCACTAAGATGTAATTAAAGAGACTGAGGATGAACTAGAAAAGGTTGTACAGCGAACAGTTCCTTCACCCAAAGAAGTTACTGATGATAACATAGAGAGATGGTTCAAACGTCAGAAAGTGGGTAAGATTATCAGTGCTTATCGGTATGTAGATCAAGAAAGAAAAGATACCGCTGCTGCTTGGATTGAGGCGAATCAGGTGACTACCTTCAAGACTATTTCTAAGGTACATGGTGATATTGTCTCCTGGCTCTATGATTCAGACCTTAAAGTATGTATAGTCAAGTGGAAATAGGGTGTCCAGTGTTACGAGAGGATAATGGATGTTTTAACTCTACCGCGTTGGGATGTACGTACCCTCGCGAGACGTCCATTTATCAATCGTGGGGGTCACCGAACGGCTGAGTGGTTTCATCAACACTTACTGTTCGATGTCAATCATGGCTTCAAATTCTTCAAGCCCCAGGTCCCAAGACGTAAGCGCATTGAAGAGATTGATCCAAGGACCGGCTGGAAGAAACTTGTCTTGAAAGTGAAGCCGCCAAAGACAATGAAAAAGGTTCCTGTGAAGACAATGCCTCAAGATATTTATCTGTCTTTCAACCATTGGTACTATGACAATAGTACTGGCGAGGCCATTATTGTTCGTGGTCGTGGACTGCAGACTGAGCTCATCAAGATAATCGACCCGATGTGGTTGGTTAATTTATCAGAGACAGACAACGACGTGCTATACAGGAAGCAGATATTGTTTGAACGCCAAGAAGATTACGACATGGCTATGCAATTCCAACGAGTCATTCGTGTGTGTCACGAACATGGAATTCATAGTTGCAGAGACTGGCAGTCCAAGCGCTTCAAAAAAGTTAAAGACAAAGAGCTCAAGACGAGGGGGTGTCTGTTAGTGCACGGTTTTGCGTCTGGAGTCTTTGTATTTATCGTTAATGTTTATTTGATAATTTAATGTAATATTTAATGTTTATTATTGACTAGTTCGTTAAGTTAAATCAAGTTCGCTAGGGATGTGAGCGAACTAAGACTAGTTCGTTAAGTTAAGTCTAGTTCGCTAGGTATGTTAGCGAACTAAGACATTATAATGTATTCCCTCCTGATTCGTTAGGGGATGTTAACGAATCAGGGGGCGGTTCGTTATGTTAAATTATGTAACAAAAGGGAAGCTGGTTCGCTAGGGGATGTTAGCGAACCAGGTCGCCTTCTATATATAGTGAACTACTGTTCACTTTAATTTAAGTTTTTGAGAGAAAGTTTTGAAAGGCTTTGCTGTCCAGATCTCTCTCAAGCTTCACCTAATATTATACTAACATTATTGATAACTTATTGATAATATATACACATATATACAACACTGAATCAAGGTTAATTATGAGCTAGATCCTTACTCGTATTAATCTTATATACAGATCTGAGATCTGTTTATTGTTATTGATTGGTGATACGGGATCCAACAAATTTTACTTTGATTTTTCAAGTAATTGTCATTGTATATATATATATTTAAATTGTCTTTGATTTTCTCATACAAATTTTCTTAGGAATTATATTCTGAGGACAATCTTGCTTATCTTGACTCCTCGTTTCCACAAAATTTTTTATGTTAATTTCTCATGACCGTTTTCAATACACAATATTATATAACCCTCATGTTAAAACTCTCGATACGTAATTTTGTTTTCATGAAAACTTTCGTTATCTAACTCAATACCTCCTAACAAATTTAACTATACAACATACTTATTTTGATCCCTCATAGTAAATTTTATTTTAGATTTCCATAGAGATTTTATGTTGATTTCTCATAACAATTTTGTTTTAATCCTTATGGTAATCTTCAATGTACAATTTTTTTCATATATAAACTTTTTATAGTTCTTTTGATAATTTCCACTACTTAATTTTGTTCATTTCAAGGACGATTTACGTTAAAAGGATCTGATTATTCTGTATTTTCTCTTTTAAAAATATTTACGACAAGGCAAGCATGACCCGACGTTTTCATAGCAATACTTATTTTAGTGGGATTCGTTGAAACAACGAAATTGTGGTGGTTCACTAACTTGTTTCTCAACGTTCATATTAAACCCTATGCTTTAAATTTTACTGATACCTCATATATATATATTTTTTTCTCTCAAACCTTTATATCAAAATCTTTGCGTTGTGTTTAAAAAAAGCGAACAATCTATGGTGATTCACAAAATTTTTCGGTTTCGCATGATGATTTCAATTTATAATTTGGTTTATGAAATTTTATAAATGATTTAACATTTTTAATTTCAATTTTGTGGTTTATAAATTATGATACTTTCAATTTCAAACATAATGTTGGTCAAAATTCCTTTAAAACATGAACGCAAGTTCCCGAACACCTCCACTCAAACTATCACCACAACCAACCCGTCATTACCATTATTACCATAGCTACAACTCCCTCCTTTCACTACCATATCTTCACACGTAATCGATTTTGCCCCAACCTCGAAGAGAAACGAAACCTAACTAACCTAATTTATGCCCTCACCAACTCAATGCAAATCTGAGATGTACAAAATCAACCCAACAAAGATCCCCAATCCCGACACTTTTATCCTACCGATTTCACTATCTTACTACTACGAAACGTCGACAAACACATCACCTCATTCCTCGAACACACATAAACCAAAATTTACCAACCTATGACTCAATCCTTTAACCCATACTATGGGGAATCACAAACCATGCCGTCTTATCATTATCACCCGACCTTTAAGCCTAGTAACACAATAGTTATCTGAACCATCTTCGCAAAATTCATATACAAACCGTATCCAAACCCAAACTAGTCAATCTAAACTTATCCAACCCATCAAGCTCAAACAAACCCCACAATTATCAAACTCAAGTAAACTCAGCTACACAAAATACTCAAGAACACACTCATTCCTCAAAAGGTTCCCAAACCATCCACCATTAACGCCTAAACCACTACACTCCCACGCAAGCCTCATTTCCCTTATTGATTCTTTTTTATAAGTAATGTATTTATAACGACTCCTCATACCCAAATTTTCATTTTTATAAACATTTGTTTTTTCAATATAATTATTTACGCTTATTCATAATGCTCTTTCCTTTATAAATCATTTTCATTTAAAAAAGCGATATTGTCATAACAACTTGACACACTCAGGATTTAATAATAGGTTTTGTTTTCAAGATTATTCAATAATTATTTACGTTTTTCGCCATATCGCATTGCCACAATGCTTCATTCATGATTCTTTTTTTTACTTAAAGTGATAATACCATGATGACTTATACACACAAAGTTTCATTTCGAATGTTGTTTCAAAATTTATTCAATAACAGTTTACAAATTCCATTATTTTGCATTACCTCAATGTTATTTTTTTTATTATTATTTATGAATTATTTTTTTTGGAATGTTTTCACAACAACTTTATATACTCGATATTTCAGTACGAATTGTGTTTATTCCGGATTAATCGATAAAAATTTATGTGTTTCAATACCTCACACTTCTGCACGTTTTATTCCTTTTATGGTTTATTTTCAATAAAAGCGATATCATCATAACGGTCTTATATACTCAAAAATTTCGTTTAAGAATTTAACTTTTAAGATTTACTTGATTGCAATTTAAGAGTTTCTCTAACTACGCGTTACCACAATGCTCAATCATTATATTTCGTTTGTTGGATGGATATAACCACTTTACTCGTAATTTCGTTATGAATTTTACCTTTTAGTAATTTACGATACGCGATTTGCATACTTCATCATTATCCCAAGTCTCACTTTATGATGTTCTTTTCATTTAACAAGATATTTCTATAACCACTTTATGTACTTGAGATTTCATTTTTGTGTTATGATCTTTCATGTCTGAATTTTGGTTATTCGATAACAAATTATGTGTTTATTATGCACTACTTCAAACTGCAGTTTTACTACCATTTCCTTCATTTTAGACGATATTTCTATCACACATATATTGTTCATTTTAAAGGATATTTTATGTATTTTTCCGCATGACCTCATTTATTCAATTTACGGCCTATGCATGGCTATCCACGAACATTGGCACTATTGGAAACCGTTACTATAAACATGATTATATAAATTGTTTCACAATCGAAGTCGTATGCACATTTTATCACATTTCTTCGATGTTTTGTTAAGTTAAACAATTGTTATTTCATGTTTGATATATGGTTACGCTACCTTATAGAACTCACCTCATTCCCATGCTATTTAATATTATTTCATGCAATCATATCCACAAAAATACTTATGACCTCCAGTTTGTTTCACATATGAAACCCATCGTACGATTTCATTGTTAATTGTATTATTGTTTACCCCAACCCAAGTATTCACTTATCGGATTTCTCATGTTTCACTTATAGGAGTTCTCATTATCAAGTTTTCACTTATCGATTTATTGTTAATTTGCTGCCTCGATTTATAGACATTTATATTTATCTTGATGACTTTTGACTTCAAGTCCCATTTCATACTATTTACCCTATAACTTTATATATTTGGCCATCTATACTTACTCAACTGAATTGTTATTTTAATCCAGAGTCGTATCATGTGACTCATTTTTTTATAGTGTTTCAATTATTTACGTCATTTTGCCTACTTATTTAAAAGTCGACCTCAAAAATTCTCAATTACTAGTATTGATTTGTCAATATTGGTAAAATTTAACAGATTTCTATTTAGGTTGCTGATATTTAAGATTTCAAAATAAATATGTATTTCAAACCACATAATGGAATGAACCATGTGGACCATACGACCGATCAAAAAAATTATGGGTGCACACTTAATTATCAAAATCTCGTATGGAAGCCATAGTAAGTACGGTTGTATGCCATAACTTAGACTCAAGGATGATTTTAGAAAAATGATTTAAACGCAAGATGATAAGGGCATGGTAGATACGCCGATGGTACATCATATATATAAGTGTCATAATCATGTTCTCGTTTATGGCATTTTTCGGAGTCATCCGAGGATCGGATGTTATTCTTTGTACTTAATTTTTTTTACTATCAACTTAATAAAATGATATATGTTAGTAATTATCTATTTTTCTTAAGCTTATTTTAATTTCGGGATGAAATTTCCAAAAGTAGTGAAGACTGTGACATTCGTCATTTTCGGTTTCATTCATATTTGTTCAGTAACCCGACCCATTTTTTTCGGATCCATTAATATTAGTAAATTAGCTTATTTTAAGTTATAATCATGATTCATATTTGCCCTTTCTTTTAAGTCCCGTATTGGTGCTTAAAATGCTTATTCTATGCTCAAAACGACCTAAAACGAACTACAAGGACCAAAGTTGCCAAAAACCAACCAAGATAAATCCCATAAATATTTTACCAACTATAAAATATACTTTTTGTCCAGATTTCTTTTAATTATTATAATTCTTTTAATTAATTTATTTATTTAAATTAAAGATTTTACTTCAATTCAAACGCCAACCAACCAACTTTAATGCATGTAATTCTATTGGTGGAGATTGGTGGCAACACCCTAACCATTTCTCTATAAATACTAACTAATTCCCACCAATTTTTAGCTGCTCATCTCTTCCTTTCTCTCTAGTTTTGGGATTTGTGGAAGCAAATTAAAGTGTTCTTGCTTAAATTGACATTAAAAGTCAAACAAAACAATTGCTTGCTTTTCAATCCGATTTGAGTAATGTTTTGGGATGTTTATTAGTTTGTATTAGTCTTATATATATTTTTCGTTGTTTCTCTTCTTCAACCATGGTTGGTTAATGTGTTTATGTCATTCTAAGGCACATCTTTACTTATTAAAGGCTAGTCTGACCCGATTTGGGATTTTTACTCGTTTAAAGTTTTTGACTTTTATTTGAATTTGTTTGTTGGTTATTTGTCCATGAGGATTTCTGTAATAAGATGGTAAACATTTACTAACATTACACAATGAGTGGCATAATTGTTTTTCATCAAAACCATTTCAAAACATCAAAAACATAGATTCTAATGGTATTTCAATTCTGGACAGAATTTGGTCATCAATGATTGTTCCATAACGTAGTCATAAAGAACTGTAATGGTGAAAAAACAAAGCCTACGATGAACTTAATTGATTTTTGGTTTTAATGGTTATTTAACTTCATTTTAATTCATTTGTATGGCCTCACAATTAATGTTTTAGTTTTAGTACGTAGATCTGTACCAATTGAGAAAACTGGCTTTTTCAGCCTATCCCGTGTTTAATTTGGGGAAATTTCTAAATGAAAGATGTTCATAACATTCTAATTAAGTATAATGGAGATTTTTATAATTTTTAGAAATTTATTTGTAATTTTAAGTATTATTCAAATCAAGGACAAATTCTGTCCAAAACTGATCAAAATCCTTTTGGTTGTTTTCACACCTTAGATTTGATATATTTTTGCTTGATAATTATTGGTTAATGTTTTGTGGTTATTTTTCATGTTAAAGGGAGAATGGTACCGGACTTGGTCTCAAACCAAGCCCTAGATTAAATAAACCAAGCAAACCGCCTTAATCCGAGGCACTCGTTTAAAAACACAAGTTGTGTTTCAAGCAACTATTTCTTGTATTTTCTTTCAATTTTCTGTTTTTTTTAGTTTGTTGTTAGTTATCATGTTTTGGATATGTGTCAACCAACCTCGGTCTCATACCGAGTCATGGACCTAACCAAAAATAGACTTTCGCTTAAATTGAAGATTTTACAAATAAAACCCCAATTTGAATTCCAGTTTAGTTTATTTTACTTTTATTTAGTATTTACTTCTAGACACATCTCCAATCCTAAACTCACTTATTTCTCGGACTCACTTGTTAAAAACCAAACATTCTGGTTCGCCCGCTTAAGGACCGGCTCACCTATTTCATCGCTGGCTAAAATTCCAAGTGAGTAATCACACTCCCCATTTTTACGCTTTTATACTTTTAGGGGTGGCATGCTTACCATATTCAAACTTACATGTATTTAAGAACTCAATACTAAATCCACAATTCGACATTATGTGTTTTTATGAATATTTGCTCAATCACTTGTTTATGCCTCAAATTGATTATATGCACGAGTGTTTATTATGATGTTGTTGTTGTTGAGCCTCATTAAGTATGACCATACGCTCCCTTAACTATTTTAGCTTTGTGCTAATAGAACAGGGCGTCATTATTTCTTCGTGTATTTTGGTTGTTACCAAATAGATAGGAGCCACAATTATTTAATTTTTATTTACAGTGGTTGTTGCGATGTTCTATTTACATATATGAATTGTGATTTTGCCTGATTATATATATATACGCACACACACACACAACAAAACTAGTGTATTGCTCACCAACATTCGTGTTGATCAAATCGATTTTTATGCATGCTACAGGTTTACTTTTAGGTTGCTTATGAAGATTGAAGACTCGTCACTTATAATATACCTTTAGAATATTTTAGTGAATTATGTATTGTTGTAATTGTTTGTATTTAATCTTTGAACATGTTGTTTTTCAGTTAGTGGATGAAATAAATGAGTTGAGTAAATACTGTCACTTTAATAGTGTCATTGTGTTCTTGAGAAATCCGTCGTGCCCCGACATGTTCCGCCGCCTTTGGTCGGGGTGTGACAATTATGTCGTGCTAATCAAATTTTGAACCAAACGGTGTTTTTTAAGAGGTATCATTTATCTCTACATTTTAAAGAGCCTTTCGCCCTATAACCTCACAAGTATTATGAGGGTATAGTCCCTATCATTACATATATTATGAGGCTGTGGTCCCTATCATTATAGATATTATAAGGGTCTGATCCCTAACATCATGAATATTATGAGTGTCTGGTCCCAATCCTCACAGATATTATAACGGTCTGGTCCCTAACATCACAGATATTATGAGGGCCTGGTCCTAAACCTCACAGATATTATAAGGGTTTGGTCCCTTCATTCCATACATACTTCTAATTTTTTCTACATTCTTTCAACATTTGTTTATCATTCATATATCATACTTGAAACATCCATATAGCATACACTTACCACTTAAGGTAAGTGCATTAACTAATCACATCGAGTATGCACACAGCCCCGAAAACATAACAATAAATGGGGCTAGAAACTTACCAGATCATATTTCTAGGTTAGTGAACTATTTTAACTTAGTTAATGTGATAATGTTTCCCATACAAGTAGGGATCCGGGGGAAGCGCCCCTAGAAGCGGGGTCGTAGGGGCGGCAACCCCTAGTAGGGTCCAAGGGGCAAAGCCTCTGGCTGGGTTAATAAACGAGTCTTTATTACGAATATGATTAAAGTCTTTATTATAAATTCATTAGTAAAATCGTTAATAAGTCTTTATTCAAAATTCATTAGAAAATTCGGCTTTCTGTAAACGAGTTGAATCGAATTTTCAAACAAATTGAGTTTCTAAAAAGAATTGAATCGAGTTTCCAAACAAATCGTGAAAAGACATCTAAATGATCAGGATCGACATGAATTATATATACTCTTTAAGGTATAGCGCGGAATACAATACGACATAAGATACACGAGTAATATCATAGCGTTTAAGCTCTTTATATCATCAAAAGTCAATCAATATAGAGAATTTGACAATGAATTGCAATGGGGTTGCTGAAATCTAAGGACTGAACGGATATGAAACACATATAATGTTTGTGACATATACACCCATATTTGACATATACGCCCGTATATGTTCATAAAACCTTCATTTTACATTTAAATCCTATTTCTCAAACTGAAATACATACAAATACAAGATCATAGCACTAGACATTATGTACTAACAAATAGAGTCAAGTTTCCTAAAATGAATCGATTCGAGTTTCCAAAAGGATCGAGTCGAGTTTCTAATCGAATTGGGTCAAGATTCCAAAAGAATCGATTCGAGTTTCCAAAATTAATTGATTCGAGTTTCCAAACGAATCGAGTCGATTTTCAAAACGAATCGAGTCGAGTGTCCAAAACGAATCGAGTTTTCTTTCGAATACGATTCAAAACTAGTTTTTCATGCCTTTATGTTTTAATCATTTTCTTTCACCCCTTAAAGGCCCATTTAATTACTGCAACGAGTCTTGAGTCGTAACAACTCTACCTACTTGCTTTTACATGACCCGGACGGTACCCGATTGGCTCCGGCTCATGCCTGTTACCTCGTTTGTTACAAAGTTCACGTTTTCCCCCACTAGTTTTAATCCAATTCATCTTTCATCTACCAAAACGTATGATAAACCGATGTCAAATACATAACCTTTTATCTAAAACATACTTTTTTGGTTCAGTTCTTGCGTCAACTACGATTTAATACGTGAATATGGATGTGTTTCTTGTTGCTTGATGATGTCAGACTCAAAATCTACCCTTCTTGAGCTCAGATTTGAATCCGAGATAAAAGGAGTGTGTTTGTGTGTGATTTTTACTGTGTATGGAAAGAAGGATGATGGAAATGAGTGATTAGGTTTTTAGGGTGTTTAAATACCCCCAAGGACATGGACCTAAAGCACATCATCATCCCTTAATCCATCTTTAGATCCATTTCGGGTGCTTGGCTGAGGAAAGTTTGTAACATCCTAAAATTTTCATATTTAATAAAGAAAGTTGCGTTTAGTGATTTCGCGTTAATAATTAATAAAGAAAAGATCATGGGATTAGATTAATCAAGATGGGATTATGGATAAGATGGGCTTAGGGTCCATTGGCTTTAGTAGTATAAATACTCCCTTAAACCACCCTCAAACCCTAAACCCTCATTTCTTCCATCTTATTCTCTACACACTCAAAAACACACACACACCTACACCATACATATAAACGGCCGAGAGAGAGGGGTAAGATCCGAGCCAAACAAACTTTGATTCTTGATAGATTGTAAGGCCCCGTTGCCGGTAGCCCTACTTTGGTGTTGGATTTACTCATAAACGCAGTTCTAAAATCAGAGTTAATTAAAAACTTACGCGGAACATAAAACTTTCATAAACATCACATATCAATTCATAAACATGTCTTAAAACATTCTTCTTGTTTTTCAAAATCAAAACATAACTTAATAAACATGACAGGTCTTCAGATGCCAGACTCTTATTCTTCTGCCATGTGTCCCGCTCACGCCAGCTGTCGCATGCTACTCAACTGCGTGCATACTAAAAGTCAGCTACGCTGAGTGAGTTCTAGTTAATCATACATCATACAATACATTCACTTACCTTCAATCATACATCCGAAGATACATGATAATTACTATACTAATTTACTTATATATCATACTTCCATACATACGTACATACTTTATTACTTTTATGCTTTATATTTACTGTCCATTCTATCTCAGATATTATTAGGGTCTGATCCCTTTCTTTTATATCTCAGATATTATTAGGGTCTGATCCCTCATTCCTCTGTCTATCTCAAATATTATTAGGGTCTGATCCCTTTTTACTTCTCTATCTAAGATATTATAAGGGTCTGATCCCGTCTTCTCTATCTCAGATATTGTTAGGGTCTGATCCATCTTTCTTCATCTTCGTTCATACTATCTTTACATACTCATACATATACTTTATTTATTCATTATTACATTCTCATATATCGTACAGATATTTATATCATACACATTCACCTTTCATGTACATACCTCCCTTGTCAACACGTGCAATATCCGAAGATCGTTCACGTATTGACAAGCTTTCATTCACAGTGTACATACCTCCCTGGTCAACACGTGCAATATCCGGAGATCGTTCACGTATTGACAAGCTTTCATTCACAATCATAACATAATATCTATCACATAAATCATACATAGCATACACTTACCATTTAAGGTAAGTGTATTAACTATCACATCGAGTATGCAAACAGCCCCGAAAACATAACAAGGAAATGGGGCTAGAAACACACCTGTATCTGGTTTCTTTCTCCGTTTATCGTGATTCCTCTCTTCAACTGTGCTCTGCTAACTGTATAAAGG
This sequence comes from Bidens hawaiensis, assembly GCF_021521415.1. Taxonomy (NCBI): domain Eukaryota; kingdom Viridiplantae; phylum Streptophyta; class Magnoliopsida; order Asterales; family Asteraceae; genus Bidens; species Bidens hawaiensis. The sequence goes on from NW_027500838.1 coordinate 32,014, forward strand.
TTTCACGTATCAATACTCGTCTATTCTAGTCTACGGTCTAGCATTAGTTTTCTTTTACTTGGTCGTTAAGCGAACTTAAACAGTTAAGCGAACTTAAGTATTTATGCGAACTTAACTTAAGCTAACATATTAGTGGGCGAACTTAGCTGATGGCGAACTTAATAATGGCGAAATTAACTTGGCGAAGTTAAGCGTTAAGCGAACTTAGCTTACAGCGAAGTTGCCTACTGCGAAGTTGCTTACAGCGAAGTTGCTTAATGCGAAGTTATCCAGCAACTGCCACTGGTTTGGCTTTAATCCCACTAATCGGCTATGTTTCAATGTATAAACCTTTTAACCATCCTCGTAAACATTCCCATGGTCAACTTCGGATAAGAATTGACCCGGATAAGCGTAAAGTTTGGGACTTTAAGCTTAAACGTTCAAAACTAGATCTTAGGGTTCCATTTTAAACGAGTCGTTTATGTTCATTAGGCCGTTTTATCATCAAGCGCGCTACTTTCCGTTCCACCCAGACCCGATCCAAAATTATTTCACGTTTCAATACTAAACGTTTATAAAACGTTAACTTTAAGATTGGAACATACCTTTATACGTTCGATTGGTCGCGTTTCGCTTGGTTATCTTGTATCTAGATTGTATGTGAGAGATTATTGTTATTCGATGTTCGTTGGTCGTTTCACCCTCTTTCTCTCTCTCTCTCGGCCGTAAATAATAATAAGGAAGTGTGTGTTTTTGAGTGTGTAGAGATTTATGAAAGATGGAAATGATGGTTAGGGTTTTAGGATGGTTTAAGGGGTATTTATATCCCTTAAAGCTCGTGGACCTAAGGCCCATTACCCTTAAATCCATCTTAATTAATCCAAGTCCATGACACTTTCTATATTTAATATCAATTAAATATTAACACACTATAATTAAAACACGACTTTCTTTATTTATTATTAGAATATTTAGGATATTGCAAGTCTTCCCTCCTTAAAGAGGTTTCGTCCCCGAAACCTAACTATTACTTAAAAAAACTAGGGTAGAACTTGCGCATCTCATCCTCAGCTTCCCAAGTAGCATCTGATCCCTTGCAATGCTTCCATATCACTTTTACCAAAGGTATAACCTTGTGGCGAAGCTGCTTCTCTTTGCGATCAACAATCTCTATCGGTTGCTCGATGTAGTTCAGTTGTTCATCAACCTCGATATCCATCAATGGCATGTGAGATGTGTCATCGGCTAGACACTTCCTCAGATGAGAAACATGAAAGGTTGAATGAATTCCTTCTAACTCATCGGGTAAATCCAGCTTATAAGCTACTTCACCCACACGATCTAAAATCTTAAACGGTTCGATGTACCTTGGACTCAACTTTCCTCTCTTTCTGAATCGAATGGTTCCTTTCCAGGGCGAGAACTTGAGCATCACATTGTCACCAACGTTAAACGCGATTGGTCGTCGCCGCTTGTCAGCATACGACTTCTGTCTGGCTTGAGCGGCTTTCATTCTTGCTTTGATCTGATCAAACTTTGATGATGTTTCTTGTACCACTTCTAAACTTCCCATTTATTTCTGGCCAATCTCACCCCAACACACCGGGGTTCTACATCGTCTACCATAAAGCATCTCAAACGGTGGCATACCAATACTTGAATGGTAACTTTTGTTATAGGAGAACTCTGCTAAATGCAGGTGATCATCCCAACTTCCACCAAAGTCTAAAACGCAAGCACGTAGCATATCCTCAAGGGTCTGGATCGTCCTCTCAGACTGTCCATCTATTTGAGGGTGATACGCCGTACTGATGTTCAACCTCGTTCCCATAGCTTCATGGAATTTCTTCCAAAACCTTGAAGTAGACCGAGTATCTCTATCAGACACGATCGATAACGGTACTCCATGCTTAGATACTACCTCTTTTATGAACAAACTTGCTAACGTTTCTGACGAGATAGCCTCTCGTATAGGCAGAATGTGAGCACTTTTGGTCAAACGGTCCACAATCACCCAGATGGTATCATGATGCTTAGCTGTATGGGGTAGCTTAGTTATGAAATCCATGGTGATGTGTTCCCATTTCCACTCAGGTATCTCAAGAGGTTGCATTTTCCCATAAGGCTTCTGATGTTCGGCCTTGACTTGTAAGCAAGTTAAGAACTTACTAACATAATCCACCACATCATTCTTCATTCCAGGCCACCAGTAATCTCTTTTAAAATATTGATACATCTTTGTAGTTCCAGGATGAATCGAGTATCTTGATTTATGAGCTTCATCTAAGATTCAACCTCTGAGATCACCATGGCGTGGGATCCATATGCGGTCAAATCTAATCTTAACACCATGAGTGTTTTCCATCAACTCACCTTGCTGGCTGTAAACTCTCTCCTTCTTCACTAACCCTTCATCTGATAACACCTCTGACTGTACTTTGATGATTTCTTCAAAAAGACTTGAGTTCATAATTAGCTTGTATGACTTCACTGTTGCAAGGACCTCCTCATTCTTACGACTTAACGCATCAGCGACTACATTAGCTTTTCCAGGGTAGTACTTTATATCACAGTCGTAGTCTTTTATCAGCTCCAACCACCTTCTCTGTCTCATATTCAGTTCTTTTTACTCAAAGAAATATTTTAAGCTCTTATGGTCGGTGTAGATGGTACACTTAGTACCGTATAAGTAGTGTCTCCAAATCTTGAGAGCATGCACTACAGCTGCTAGCTCTAAGTCATGCGTCGGATAAGTACTCTCATGGACTTTCAACTGTCTAGACACGTAAGCTATCACCTTTCCTCGTTGCATCAACACGCAACCTAACCCACGATGCGAAGCATCAGTACAAACAACCAAATCCTCGTCACCATCGGGTAAAGCAAGGATTGGAGCTTGCGTGAGTCTTTTCTTTAACTCCTGAAAAGCTTCTTCTTGAAACTTACCCCAACTGAATACTATCGTCTTTCGGGTCATACTGGTCAGCGGTGCGGCTATCTTGGAGAAACCTTCGATGAATCTCCTATAGTAGCCAGCTAACCCTAAGAAGCTTCGTATGTCATTCGGATTCTGTGGAGTCTTCCAATTTGTTATCGCTTCAATCTTAGCTGGCTCTACCATAATCCCTTCCGGATTAATCACGTGTCCTAGGAATTGCACTTCTCGCAACCAGAACGCGCACTTCAAAAATTTAGCATATAACTTCTCCTTCTTCAGGGTCTCTAATACCTCTCTCAGATGCTCGGCATGATCAGACTCGCTCTTAGAATAAATCAATATATCATCGATGAAGATGATAACTGACTTATCCAACATTGGTCGACACACCCTGTTCATCATGTCCATAAATGCTGCAGGAGCATTCGTTAGACCGAATGACATCACGAGGAACTCGTAGTGTCGATACCGCGTCCGAAACGCTGTTTTAGGGATGTCTGTCTCTTTCACTTTCAACTGGTGATAGCCTGATCGGAGATCTATTTGTGAGAACCAACTTGAACCTTACAGTTGGTCAAACAGATAATCAATCCTAGGCAAAGGATATCTATTATTTACCGTAAGCTTGTTCAACTCGCGATAGTCTGTGCACATTCTCATACTTCCATCCTTCTTCTTTACGAACTACACCAGTGCGCCCCACGGGGAACCAATTGGTCTTATGAAACTTTGTCAAGGAGTTCTTGCAGTTGGGACATCAGTTCTTTCATCTCGGATGGCGCTAGACGGTAAGGCGCTTTCGCGACGGGCTGGGCACGTGGTACTAAATCTATCTGAAATTCTATCTCTCGCTCCGGTGGCAACCCCGGAAGCCTCTGGGAATACTTCTGGGTAGTCGCACACGATAGGAACATCTTTCATTTCTTTCATCTCAGCCGTAGCGTTGACAATATATGTCAGTTAGGCACCGCACCCTTCGGCCTTTATCATCGAAATGACTTTAAGCCCTGAACTTTCCTTATCACCATAAACCGTCACGGCACTACCATCCAAGGACTTTAGCTTTATTATCCTACTCTTACATACTATCTGAGCTTCGTATTCTGACAACCAATCCATTCCCAAACCTACATCGAACACTCATAAGGTCATAACGTACAAAGTAACAGGGAACTTGTGTCCCTCTTAGTTCTATCTTATAATTCTTAACCATTTTCATTATTTTCACCGAAGTGTCACTAGCGGTCTCTACTATAAAAGTTTCAGACACTCGGCAACATTTCATTTTAGCTAATTTACTAAATGGAGTAGCTACAAAACTTTTATTCGCACCCGAATCAAACAATACAGAAGCAGAAATACCGTTTACTAGAAACGTACCAGTCACAACATCTGGAATCTGTTTAGCCTGCTCCTGAGTCAGCATGTAGGCTCTAGTTCTTGGCCTATTCTGATCAGCATCATTCTTCCCAATCCCTCCGGCACCACCATCAGTGCATTCCTTAGCAAAATGTCCTGACTTACCGCACTTGTAACATGCGGATTTTGCAGTACAATCGGGAGCATAATGCCCCACCTTTCCA
>NW_027500839.1:0-75441 GCF_021521415.1 Bidens hawaiensis
CTACGCGATCAGTACACTTGCCATTTGTGTGAAGCTTAGTTAGGATTGTTTGGTTTTATATATTTAAGACTTAGTGTTGAATTGCGAGAATTACTTATTAATATTTATATATAGATTTTCGCACATCAAGTTTTTGGCGCCATTGTCGGGGACACAGTTTGAGGCGATTAGAGAACGACCCGAGTTTGGGGACTTCCTATTGTAGTTTCGCTTTTATATTTAGATTATATTAGTTATATTAATTAGTGTAGTTTTAGTTTAATCTTACTTTTAGTTATTTTATTCTATTTTTATCTGGTACACGTGATACTTTTTTGTTTAAGTTTATCTTTGCAGTGATCTTCATGGAGAGTTATTACAGGACCGGATTTGAAGAAAACCCCCATAAAGAACAACGAGATTACACCGTGAGTCAGTTAAGAATGCAGAGGATTATGGCTAACATAGGAAAACGCAGCGTGAAACCTCAAATCCATTTAATGTATGATTTAGTGGGGAATCTTCTTGGTTATGAAAACTCATACGGTGAATTCATTAAGAAAATACCAGATCCGGATGAAGTGATATTTTATTTGTTACGCATCATCCATGACTCTAATCCAAGTGCCCCATTTCCGAATCAACAAACAATAGATGGAATTCGGCTAAGCTTTATGAGTCAGTCACAACTTCGTGAGCCGTTTATTGAGTTTGAAGATGTTGGAACGGAAATTCAGATAGAGGAATGTGTTCCTCATGGGAAGATGAGTTTAGGGAAGAATTTGGTGAAGATTTGGTTGGTTTTTCTGATATGGATGAGAGAGATTTTAACCCCGAAAGAGATCTTGAGGAGCTTGAAGTAATTTTATTCGGAGAGCCGGTTAAAAAATTAAATGTCAAAGAGGAATCACAAGGGATATCGAAAGAATTGAAGAATAAAGAATTGCATCTCGTTGGGAAACATCATCGGCAACTGTGCGGTAAAGCTGATCGGTTTTAGAAATATACGTTCGTAGATCACCATGTAAATCGAGAGCACCAAGAAGGAAGATATTTGGGCTTAGGAATCAAAGTGTGCCGAATTGGTCAGATTCTCAGTATTTCAATAATGGGTGGATCGAGCCGAATGCGTATTTTTGGGCTTACATGTTTTTGGAAATTAGTTTTTCCCAACTGATTGTAAGAGGAGAGTGTTAGGAGCACTGGTGGGAAGAAAATCAAAGAGAAGCCTCCTGATTGAGGTTTCGGGAGTAAGCCTGGCTGAAGACTTTTAGTAAACTTAGCGCTTCTCGGGAGGCAACCCAGTACTATATTTTTCTTCTATTTTATTTCTATTTTGTTTTTACCTCTTTGCTCTGCCGGTTGTTTCTTCTCTTACTTGTAGGTTGTTCCAAGGTTGCTTATGAGATGGTTGATGGGATATGGTTTTAAACAAGTGTGGGGATGCCACTTGTTTAAGTATTGCCACTTTTGTTCGTGAAATATGACGTTATTTGAAGATAGTTTGTTGATTACGTTTGAATTGATGAGCGCGGAACACGACTCACGAGGCATATCGTCTATTTACCAGGGAAGTCTGTTCCAGTTCTTTAGTTTATTTTTACTTTTTTCATAATTTTATTTGCAATTTCCTTTTTCTCACATTGAGGATAACGTGAAATTTAAGTGTGGGGATAGGAAATTGATGTTTTCGGCAAAGATGAAAAAAATTGAATTGTAAAAATAAATTGATTGAAAACTTAAGAAAAATGTCCCAAAACATTTAATGAATATTTTTGCAAATAATGGAAAATGATAGTAAATCGGAAATTAGTTTTTTTAAACTACTAATAATATGAGATAATATAAAATAAAACGCACTTAACTTGGGATGTGTCGGTAGACTCAGCCTTGAGAATGAAATGGCAATTTGATAAAATGGGTAAACGGAAATCTTTTGTGGGTATGACGTTTTGTCCATGAAAAATAAGTAATGAAAGGTCGGGTCATACTCAAGCCTCAATTCTTGGTATGAAATATGAAAAATATTATAAATTTTAAGTTTGAATACGTTATCATATGATGCTTGGGTAGGTTTAACGTTAGAGTATACCAAGTAGCCGGTGATATAAATATTAAATCGTTTAGTTTTAGTGTTTTACACTTTATTGGCGTATGGTTTTATAACCTTAATTCTTGTATTGATGAGATGCCTTGGGTGCGAAGAACATGGGTAAGTATGCAGTCTATTCATCTAGGTATTACAATTCCTAAGTGGGGTTGTGAATATTTAAATAAAAGCTAAAAAGAAGCAAACCCACAGTTTTCTGCCACATAAGTCAATAAATATGATCACTACGTTCTAAAAGTACAAATATACTACTGACTTGATCATCCACGCTGTTAGCCATGTGGGGTCCCCTTGCTCGCGTCTCGTTGCCATTAAGAAATGGACCACAAGGGACACGCTACATGTAAACCCTACAGATGAAATTTCGCATGCTCACCTATGGTGATGGTTCGGGGTATTGCTTGATAACGGGGGTATGCCATGTTGTGGGGAACACTAACTAATTAATACCTTAATCGTATCTAATGGTTGCTTGGTAGACTTTGATGCTTAAGCTTAGGTGGACAAACAATACCCTTGATCGTTTTAACTATTCATGAAAAAGTAAAATAGAGCAACAAAATTTTTAAATCTGCTAATTTTGAGGTTTAAGTCAAGTTGGGGTGGTCTGGTCCGGTAAAAGGTAAAAATAAGCGGGTCTCAATTGTGTAAACCATTGAGTAATACAATTGCTGGATCTTATTTGTCCCTTTAAAGAACAAGGCATGGGTTTAAGTGGACAACAATATCGGCAATCGCAGTTTTTTCATTTATCTGAGCTTTAAAATAACCTACATGTTTTTATGATCATATGTTCCGATTATGATTCCATTGCAAAATAGCTTTTTCAGAGAAGAAAATGGTTTAAGTGTGGGAATATTTGATGTGTTGTAAAACACACATTTTTCCTTGCTAGTTTCTATGTCGTTTTGAGCTTAAACGTTAACGAATATCATTTGTTTTTGTGTGAATTTACATGTTTGTGTATGTGATAGGTTCCATGTTGAAGAGAGTGGGAAAATTAGTCAAATTATGAAAGAATCAGCTAAAACGGAGCTCGAATGAAGTTGATACGCACAAAAAAAGTTTAAACGAGTCAGCAGTCGATAAACGAAGACCCAAAGGGCATGGCCATGCCGCGCGGCCACCGGACCCTTCATGGTGACGTAGTGCTGTTCCCTAGGGGTGTTCCATGGCTGCCCAAATGCATCAGCACGACTATTTTGTCTTATATGGGTTTGTTTGGACCTAGTTTGGCTTGTTTATCACGTTTAATGATATATTTAAGAACCCTAAACCCTAACAATGAAAGAAAGACCCTTCCAGCCACCAAATATCTGTTCCAAATGAAATACCAAGGAGGAGGAGGAGCCGGTTCGTTATTTCATCACACGGTTGTCGGTTTTTAGTATTTTAATGATTGTGAGTTCGTTTTTGAGTTTTAGACATTCAAACAAGTTGTAATCAGATTCTAACGAATAAGTTTATCGTATTTATCTATTTTGTCTGCTTTTCATTCATTGTTCTTGGCTAAACTTGTTTGAATCACCTAGGTTTGATGTTTAACGGTTGAGTTATCACTTTTCGGTGCTAATTTCGTGTTTGATTGTTTAGTTATTGTAAAGTTCATAATTTGTGATACTATTCCATGAACCTTGCTGCCATTAGATGTATTCTAGATTGCATGAGCGCCGAGTAGTTGATTATTGCATGAATTTGTTTCGTGTAGTCGTTAATTGCTAGTTCGGTTAATACTGAGTGTGTTGATTGATTGTGGTAGACGCGTGCCACTAGGGTTTATGTTTCTTGAATCATTTAGGTCAGTAGGATCATCCTCTTTGAATTGGACCAAAACCTTAGGGGTTAGCTTATGGTGATGGTGATAACGAGGTATGCCATGTTGTGGGGAACACTTGCTAATTAATTAATTTTACCATAATCGTATCTAATGGCTGCTTGGTAGACTTTGATGCTTAAGCTTAGGTGGACAAACAATTCCCTTGATCATCTTAATTATTCATGAAAAAAGTAAAATAGAGCAACAAAATTTTTAAATCTGCTAATTTTGAGGTTTAAGTCAAGTTGGGGTGGTCTGGTCTGGTAAAAGCTAAAAATAAGCGAGTCTCAATTGTGTAAACCATTGAGTAATACAATTGCTGGATCTTATTTGTCCCTGTAAAGAACAAGGCATGGGTTTAAGTGGACAACAATAGCGGCAATCGCAGTTTTTTAATTTATTTGAGCTTTAAAATAACCTACATGTTTTTATGATCATATGTTCCGATTATGATTCCATTGCAAAATAGCTTTTTCAGAGACGAAAATGGTTTAAGTGTGGGAATGTTTGATGTGTGTAAAACAAACATTTTTCCTTGCTAGTTTCTATTTCGTTTTGCGCTTAAACGTTAACTAATATCATTTGTTTTGTGTGAATTTACATGTTTGTGTATGTGATACGTCCCATGTTGAAGAGAGTGGGAAAACGAGTCAAATTACGAAAGAATCAGCTAAAACGGAGCTCGGATGAAGCCGGTACGCACAAAAAAGGTTTAAACGAGTCAGCAGTCGATAAACAAAGACCTAAAAAGCATGGTTATGCCGCGCGGCCACCTGACCCTTCATGGTCACGTAGCGCGGTGCCATAGGGGTGTTCCATGGCTGCCCAAAGGCATCAACACGACTATTTTGTCTTATATGGGCTTGTTTGGACCTAGTTTGGCTTGTTTATCAAGTTTATTGATATATTTAAGAACCCTAAACCCTAAAATCGAAAGAAAGACCCTTCCAGCCACCAAATATCTATTCCAAACGAAATACCAAGGAGGAGGAGCAGCCGGTTCGTTATTTCATCACACGGTTGTCGGTTTTGAGTATTTTAACGATTGTGAGTTCGTTTTTGAGTTTTAGACATTCAAACAAGTTGTAATCAGATTCTAATGAACAAGTTTATCATATTTATCTATTTTATCTGTTGTTCATTTATTATGCTTGGATAAACTTGTTTGTATCACCTAGGTTTGATGTTTAACGGTTGATTTATCACTTTTCGGTGCTAATTTCGTGTTTGATTGTTTAGTTATTGTAAAGTTCATAATTTGTGATACTATTCCATGAACCTTGCTGCCATTAGATGTATTCTAGGTTGCATGAGCCCCGAGTAGTTGATTATTGCATGAATTTGTTTGGTGTAGTCGTTAATTGCTAGTTCGGTTAATATTGAGTTTGTTGATTGATTGTGGTAGACGCGTGCCACTAGGATTTATGTTTGTTGAATAATTTAGGTCAGTAGGATCATCCTCTTTGGGTTGGACCAAAACCTTAGGGGTTAGCTTATCTCTCTGCTTTAGTTGATTTGGTTACCCGTTGCGAGACCACGTGCGGTTTTCTAGCTATCGACTAGGTTAGTTTGTAAGTTGAGTTATTTTATCCTTATTATTGAATTACCCCTCTCTTTCTAGGTTTGTAGTTAGCTCGGCCTTAGTGAGGATTGTGATTTTGATACGGACCAAGTAATAAATCATTAGGGTACGTAAATAATCAAACGTAAATTAAAAGCTAAATAGACGTTGTTAGGGTTTTCTGGTAAAACTGACCATAGGGACCCAGTTGCCTTGATTACATCTATCTTAGTTTATATTTAGAAGCTGGTTTCAAACACTTGTTAGCGCATGTGTCATCTTATTGCCGTTAGGTCATCCTACCTAGATTATTCGTTTTCTTATTATCGTTAGTTTCGTTAAGTTTCACCGTTAGTTAAGTTAAGTTATTTTATATAATTAAGATAAATAAATATATTATTTAGGCAGGACTTAGATTAGGGTTACTTATCTTAGCTATTCTTACGTGTCTTTCTGTTTGACATCCGGACTTCCATTAGACTGTGCTGTTACGCAATCAGTACACTTGCCGTTTGTGTGAAGCTTAGTTAGGATTGTTTGGTTTTATATATTTAAGACTTAGTGTTGAATTGCGAAAATTAGGTATAATATTTTTATATAGCTTTTTGCACATTAAGGAAAAATTCCAAGAAGCCTAACGATAAGCCTGCACCCAAGCCCAATAAAGATTCCAAGCCTGATTCCTCCAAGCCTCAATCCTCTAAACACAATAACCACAACTTATCCAATTACTGCAACAACAAAAGGAAACCCAACTCCCAAAACTATGTCCTAGTGCAATCACAAGCCCCTCCAAACAAGAAGCCCTTGGCCCACACCCGTACAACAAAACTTGCCAACGTCACCTTACGGCCCAATACACTTGCTGGGTATGCACCAATTGCCACCGTTTCGGCCACCTTACTCAATATTGTCAAGAAGCACCTCGTGTGCAACCTGCCCCATCGCGGTTCGCACCAACAAACACGGGATTGGCTCTTTCTCCACCATGTCGAAATCCCGTGTTTCGAGAAACTCATTCGAATCCCTACCGACGGGGGCGTGATTCTCAATTTTATCGAAGGAAGACCCTTCTCAAAGCTAAACCTCATGTCGTGATTCGAAGCCCAATGGACTTATGCAAGAATTATGTCGTTTTCTTAGCTCACGTCACAACAAAATCGAACGAAGAAAAGAAACTTTCCGACATACCCATTGTTCGCGACTTCTGTCACTCCCTTAATTTTCGACTAACGGGGTTTTACCGTGAGGTGCGTGACATACCAGGATCTAGTCATGTATCATAACGAACAACCAATTTATAATGGAAAATTTTTTAATATTATTGCTCATCATAAATGAGGTAAGTACATTTACAATAAAATTTTTACGTTTGCATAAACGTATAATTAATGAAAACACTTAAAAACCCAGAGTTTGTGTCAAGACGCCCAGACATAACATTTCATTAAAGACTTCCAACATAATTCGATGCTTAGTGGGATCCTCCTAGACTCATTTCAACTTCGCACGTGCACCTTAAACACATGAGAAAGATATGCTAAACGGGTCAACACAACGGTTGGTGAGTTCACAGGTTTGAGTTTAAAACAAGTTTGCCATAAAAAACCAGTAGGTAAATAAGTAAAAACATCGTAGAGAATATAAGTACGGATAATGTATGCCTCTGTAATACCACTAGTAAATTAGGCTAGTAATCATGCTACATTAGTGTAAGTTCCATTGTGACCGAGGTTGACTTGTTAGTTTGTTGCCACCCACGAAGTCTAATACGACTGGTGTATATTGTGTTTCTAGTAAATGAAGACACCCGGAGACTCCCTCTCCCAAGAGCCTCGAGGGGGTTCGTCAAACCCAGTAGTACAACCTTTCATTACCCAGCCAATGTACAATTGTTAACGGTCCAATGTGTATGGGGGACTTCAGTTTAAGTTTACTATGTACACATGAGGTATTAACAAAGTCTACAATATCCAAAAAGTTTTTTATGCTTGCTTTCTCCCCCAAAAAGAGTAAGTAAAAATAAGGGCAGTGAAACTCACCTCGAACGCGATTTAAAATAGAAGTCACTACTTTACGTCACAAAATGTTCTAATGCCTAAACATACAAGCACTATAAGTATTTGCTAAGCGTTTCCTAGAATCCTTAGTATCCAAACAATCCCATGGATTATTAGAAGTTTGACCAAAGTTTGACTTTCCGTTAGACTTTGACCAAAGTTTGACTTTTGGTTGACTTTTGACCAAAAGGTCCAAGTTGTTTACCGTTGACTAAAAAGTCCAAGCCTCGATGACCGAAGACTAAAAATTTGGGTTTTGTAACTGTTGACCGATGACCCGTTGGTGACTTTTGACCAATTATCTAGACTTAAAATAGTCATAAGATATTCATTGTCTCAACCTAACAATCGATCATGTAATTTGCACTTAATCATTTTCCATGCAACCCTATGACTAAGTCACACATTTACCAATTTCATTTCTCATAACTAAAACCAAACATTTAGTCAAATAACTTCAAGTTGACCAATAAAGTCAAATTCCAAAATAATACAACAATATTTGTACAAACCACAACTATTTTTACCAAACAGCATGCTAGATAAATTTGTGCAGGTTTTAAGTCACCAAAACCTATTTTTTTAACCAGCAAAAATATGCTAATAAATTGCCAAATAACTCCCACAGATAATTTCAAGTATTAGGTACAACATAAAAGTTTCTTGTAATTTTCCAACACTCAAAAACATCATTAAAATTCATACACGACAGCAACCTATTTTCAGCTACCTTATCAGCACAACATAATGTAAATATTTTCTAAATATTCCATATATGTCCAATTGATGCAAGACCAATTGGATTGGATTCCTAATTCAATTTACAACATTCCAGAAGTGGAATCACACTATTATCCATTTTCAATTACAAGTTACACAATTTACAAAACAGATCAAAAAAATTACTTTTTCAATCAAAATTGCAACCCGATTTTGTTAATTCATAAAAACTAATCAAAACGAGTCCAAAAATTATGATTTTTTTACTTTTTGAAAACTAGACCCAAAGTAATTGACCGTAGCATCAAGAATCAACCAAAAACACTTAAATATCAACAAGTTATACAATTAACAATCTCGGTTTACAGAATCTGTCATCAAGCAGATCTAAACCTATGTTCACAACAATCATGATTTTCATATCTATATAATCCTAAATCACCAATAAATCATTTTATAAAATCAAAACTCATGTTTTTTACATTATTAATCTAAATCCATAAGGAACAAATATATATATATATATATATATATATATATATATATATATATAAATTATTCAAACTTTTATACCAAGACACAACAAACACTTATAACCAAATCAAACTTTGACCATTCTTTATTTATCTCTATAATCCAAATCATTTACAAATATCATGTTTCTAAGATAAAAACAAAAAGGAAATATATGTTAAACAAGATTACCAAAACGTTTAATCCAAAGCTTCACACCCTAGCTTCCAAGAATCACAAAATCACTTTGAGTTTGTGAATGGATTTGAGAGAGCGTTTTAGAAAAAAAATGATGGTGTGTGTGGGGAGGGGGGGGGGGTAACTCACGGCCTATAAGAGAATAGGGGAAAGGGAAAGGTTTGATCATCAAAAGCTTGTAACTCCTATATGTAATAATAAACTTTAAATCTTAATTTATTAAAATACACTTTAAGTTAAGCATTTATTAATCAAGTGTGACATGTTACAAACATAAAAACAAATCTTATGTATTATATTGTCTAAGGTTTAGTTGTCTAGCTAGGTAACATGCCATGTAACGTATCATATAATGTAGCAAATTTAATCATCCAATCTTTCTTATAAATCACATAATCATATAACAACTTAGTCAGGTAACATATTAAGCATGTAACACTTCATACCTATCATATAAGGTACATGTACCATATTATTATTATAACATGTATGCCGAGTTTTTTATTCTAGTTATAAATAACTAGTTATTCTTGTTTAGGTAACCAACGACACGACTAACTCAATTTTATGCATACATGACACTACATGCATGAGAGTTCATTAACGTAGTTAACAGAACTAACTGGGTGTTAGAGACATAGTCAACAAGATTTAACTGGGTTTAGTTAACGGAGTTAACATGAAAATTCCGGGTGTCAAAACTTCCCCGAAGTCTTTCCCGACGACGTTTTTGGGCTCCCTCCCGTTCTTCAAGTGGAGTTCTTTATTGAGCTCGTACCCGGAGCAAACCTCGTAGCCAAAGCACCTTACCGTCTTGCAACTTCGGAAATGCAAGAACTCTCTAACCAAATCCAAGAACTCACGAATAAGGGTTTCATTCACCAGAGTTTGTCTCCATGGGACGCACCCGTCTTGATGGTCGAGTATTTAGTATATATATTAGTGTATTAATTATGTACTTTTATTGAGTATATTGTTAGAACTTTAGTACTTCATACGTGTTTTTTATTTAAGGTCATTGATCATTAAATATGCTAAATTGGAGACTTGTACGAGCATGCGAGGATATATCGAGAAGACCGGAGCATGATTTGAAGTATTGGGAATGTTACAAGGATTCGGGAAGAGTATGGATGGGAAATCATAAGCCGATGCTAAAAGTGAACAAGATTGGTTGACAAAACGTGACCAAGAAGTAAAACAAACATATCCTGGGCTAGAAAATGAGTTACGAGACCCATAATATATGAATTTTGGGTTTCTCAACGAGTGGAATCTGAATATGAGGTTTTCTTAGGTCGAGATACGCGATTGTCATAACCTCATGCCGTCGCGTATCGCGACCTAAGAAAATATCATAACCTCATGCTCCGGTCTTCTCGAGATATCATCCCATGCTCGTACAAGTCTCCAATTTAGTATCTTTAACGATCAATGACCTGAAATACAAAAGCACTTATGAAGTACCAAAGTTCTAACAATATACTCAATAAAACTACATAACTAATACACTAATATATATATAAAATACCCGAAAGCTCAACAAGCTTACTATCTATAACCGTTATCCCATTCCACGTATTGATGATCTTTTTTATCAACTCCATGAAGCTGCATGTTTCTCTAAGATTTATCTCCGTTCGGGTTATTACCAACTCAATTTACACGAAGATGACATACCCAAGACCGCCTTCTGTACTCGGTATGGCCACTTTAAGTTCCGAGTTATGCATTTTGGGTTGATTAATGCTCCCGCCATTTTCATGGACCTTATGAATCGTGTTTGTAAACCCTACCTTGACAGGTTCGTGACTGTTTTCATCGACGATATATTGATATATTCTAAATCTGAGACCGAGTACAAAGACCATGTGCGTACCATTATCGACTTGTTACAAAAGGAACAACTTTATGCTAAGTTCTCCAAATGCGAATTTTGGCCAAAGCAAGTTCAATTTTTGGGCCACATCGTCAACGAAAAGGGTATTCACGTTGGTCCCGCTAACATTGAGGCCGCTAAAAATTGGATGACCCCGTCCTCTCCAACAGAGGTTCGTTCATCTCTTGGATTAACGGGGTATTAGTGTCGTTTTATCTCCAACTTTTCGAAGATTGATTCACCCTTATTGCACTAACCCACAAAGGGAAAGTTTATGAATGGGGTTCCGATCAAGAGGAAGTGTTTCATACATTTAAGGACTTGCTTTGTTGTCTTTGCATGTTTCATACATTTATGCATGGGGTTCTGAAGGAAAGAATGATTTTGTTGTCTTTTATGACGCTTCCATTCAAGGTTTTGGTTGTGTTCTTATACAACGAGACAAGGTCATTGCTTACGCTTCACGCCAACTCAAGGTGCACGAGAAAAATTACGCGGCCCACGATCTTGAACTTGGTGCGGCCGTGTTTGCCTCGAAAATTTGGAGACATTACCTTTACGGCACGAAATGTGTGGTCTTCACCGACCATAAAAGTATACAACACATTTTCGGCAAAAAGGACCTCAATATGGAACAAAAACGATGGGCTGAATTGTTTAGCGATTACGATTGCAAAATTCGCTACTACCCCGGAAAAGCAAATGTCGTGGCCGATTCTCTTAGACATAAGAGTCACATTAAATATGTCTTGCTCCATTGTGTCACCATCCAATCTGACCTTTAATACCGCATCTTCGACGCACAACACGTCTCCATCACCGAGGGTAACCTATACGACGAGATGTCGTGTGGCGCCAAACTTCAACTTGAAACCAAACGTAACAGCTTACTCCATTATTTGGACCGTTCATGGATTCCCGATCGTGAAGGTCTTCGCATGTTCATCCTCGATGAAGCTTATAAGTCACGATACTCTATTCATCCCGGTGCGGATAAAATGTATGGCAATCTTCGTTTCATGTTTTGGTGGGCGGTAATGAAGAAAGATATTGTGGTATATGTATCTAAATGCCTAACTTGTTATAAGGTTAAAGCCGAGAATCAAAATCCGTTTGGTTTGCTCGAGCAACCTTCGATCCCCCTTTGGAAATGGGAAGGCATAGCCATGGATTTCTTTACCAAACTCCCCTCTACTCAAAGCCGCAATGAAAGTATTTGGGTGATTGTTGATAGTTTGACCAACTTGGCTCACTTCATACCGTTCCGAGAAAAGTCCTCCTTAAGCGATATAGCCCGACTCTATGTCAAGAACATCATTTGTCGCCATGGAACACCTTTGACCATTATCTCCGATCGTGATGTTCGGTTTAACTCTCATTTTTGGAGATCGTTGCAAACCGCCTTGGGTACTCGTATTGATCTAACATCGCTTATCACCCGCAAACCAATGGTCAATCTGAGCGAACAATTCAAATTCTCAAAGATATGCTCCGCTCTTGCATACTAGATTTTGGTGGAAATTGGGATACTCACTTACCACTTGTAGAGTTTTCCTAAAATAATAGTTTTCACACTAGTATTGGCATGACACCTTTTAAAGCTCCCTATGGCTGAAAATGTCATTCCCCGATTTGTTGGAACGAGGTTGGTAAATCAAAATCACTAGCCCAGATCTTGTTCAAGAAACTTCCGATCAGATCTCTTTAATTCGTCAAAATCTTATTGCCTCTTGTAGCTGTCAAAAGAGCTACTCTGATAAGCTTTGTAAACCTCTCGAGTTCAATGTTGGTGATCGAGTTCTCCTTAAAGTATCTCCTTGGAAGTTCATTTTGGTAAAATGAATAAACTATCTTCTCGTTTTGTTGGCACGTTTGAGATCATTGAAAGTGTTAGTAGAGTTGCATATCATCTAGATCTCCCTGATGAGCTCTCCAATGTTCATCCGACGTTTTACGTTACCAATCACAAGAAGTGTTTAGCCAAGGGGAATCTCCACATACCCCTCGATGAAGTCCGAATTGATGAATCTATGCGCGTTATCGAGAAACCTGTTGAAATCGTGGATCATATGGACAAATAAACCTAGCGTAGCCGTATTCTGCTTGTCAAAGTTCTTAGGGAATCTAAACGTGGTCCCGAATTCACTTGGGAGCATGAAGAACAAATGATGACCAAGTTCCCGCACCTCTTCGTTACGAGATAATCTCTAATTTCTGGACGAAATTGCCAAAAGTAGGGATGCTGTAACATTCGGGTTTTCGTATTCGTAATAATTACCCGTCCCCGGTTCGGGTTAAGGTATTTTTTGAATAAAGTTCCGTATTTGTTTGGTATTTTTACTTATTTCTTTTTGTATAATTGTTAATAACTATGAAAACATGCAAAATCAACCCCAAACAAACAATTTATCCACTTTTGCATCCAACAGCACAGATCAAGGACCAATTTGTAAATAAACAAAAATATACTTTCCATCCTCTCTCTCTCTATCACCACCGACAACCATAAACCCCCCCCCCCCCCCCCCGTATTGCTTGTTCCTCAATTGTTGGAAAAAATGATTTAATCAAATCGTTGGAAACGTAAACAACGCGTCTACCGACAATCTATACATGGTAATTGGTTAACTAGGATAGCTAATTGATTCGTACTCGCGATTATAATGAACCGCGGACTAGCCATCCCCATAACACTATGTAAACGCAAACATAATTCATATAAATCACACCATACCATCCTTACTACAAGCCAACCATAAACCCTAAGTTAATTGGTCTGTACATTGTCGTTAAGATCAAGATTCACCACCTAGTTTGAGTTGAAACCCTAAAGTGTCGTTAACCCTTAATCGGATGGCATTTCAGGTAATTGATGTGTGCATTCAGTTCATATTTTTAGGGATTAGCAATTGCCCTAAATCAATTTTAACCAACAAGTAACAGTTTAATCAATGGTCGTCTAGGGTTTATGTTGATATTGGGATATTTTTTTTCCTTTCTGTTTATACATAAGTTTTTAAACTCGTTCTCATTAACAAGTGTAAGCACCAGCCCAATAGGTAGTGCGTTATGTGTAAAACCCACAAAGTCGGTCATGCGCGGGTTCAAACCCTCCCTGACTCGGTTTATTTTATTTTTTTTCCTTGTTTAAATTTTGAATTATTTTATTAATCCACATACAAAGGGTATAGTAAATAAAATAATGATATTCTCCACCACTCGCCTAACGAACCGAAAATATTATATATTAAAATAAATTTTTTGTTTAAATTTCTCGTCTATTTACATATACATATATATAATACGCTTAGTTACTTATCAACAATTAGTATTTTCTTCTTTTTTATTCAAACGTAAATGAAAATATTTTACCCAAATTATTTATTAACAAACATAAAATGTAATAATATTAACAATAGTAATAATACTAACAAGAATAAAAACCTAATAATAATAATAATAAAAAGAAGATCCATAATATCTTAATATTTAAAACCCAATCGAATCACAAACTTCGTTTTAGGTCTTGTTAATTTTTCATCCTTCATTGCTTAACATATTATCTAACAACTAGGTATCCTTGTCGGAAAATCCCGAGGAGCTTAACCATTTTATCATTGTTATCATTATCTCATCCACTCACAAATGTAAGTAAAGTCACATCCCCTTTATACTGTTTTACATTTTTGGGGGCGTTATACCTTCACAAGTTAAACTTTATGATTTTCACTACAATTCTGCTATTTGCGTGTATATGATATTACTCAATTGCTTATACGCGAAAATGTGACTATGTGTTTATTTTTGAGTTATGGTTGTTGGTAAATCATCCTCATCCCCATTAGTATGATCATTCGCCGCAGAAGTAACTCAGCCCTTTGGGGCGAGTGAAAAAGCCATTATTTATATTGTTATGATAGTTGTGGTATTTCATATTATCGCAAGGAATTGTCATTTTCGATATTATATATAAGCAAGAAGTGTGATTTACTTGATCAACTTTATGTTGACAAATATATATATTTTCACGCATGACGCAGGTAGCTATATTGGATGAAGATAGTAGTATGGACATTAGGTGGCATTAAGAATAAAGACTGTTATATTGTTCGCGTTACTTTATTGATTGTAATTGTCATTGAAACAATGTTTGTGCTTTGCGTACTTGATTTATGAAATTAATAATTTAGATATTGACACGCGTAATGCAATTAGTATCTTTTGAGCTACGATACAAATATGTCGCGCCCCGACATGTTCCGCCTTAGGTTTGGGTGTGACAACTTAAGGGGAAACCGAACTCGACCCTCGACCCTTCTCAAGGAGACACATATGGAACCCTAATAAACTATTAAAATTACCGATTTAATCTGACTCTCTCACAGCCGCTAAATTATCTTATGACAAGTACTTCTATAAGAAATCCTACCTTACAACGTGGAAATCAATATTAGTTAAAAACATTCACTCGACTTTTTAAACAAGGCTAATAAACCAAACATAAACGGACTCCTTATGGAGAACTAAATCTAGCAATTCAAACAACCAAGACTTATCATATTATCATATTATCTTTCACCTTACACCTATTTAGATTAGCAGCAAACTTAGATCTAATTGATTAATTAATATTGTTTCTATGGTTTTAATGCATATTAACCACAAACTAATTACAAACACACAGTAGATGACCTAATAGAATCCTATTATATGGCAGACAATCACCAAAGAAAATGTGAAACAATAGAAACTAATAAATAAATTCTAAGCACACACACACGCATCGAATGAATAACAATATACTATTTACTTGATCATAAATCCATAAACAAAAACAAAATCCAAACCAAAATCAATTGTTAGCACAAGTTCATCATAGTCCATGGCGGTTTAAGGGGTTTAGCCAACAACCATACTCAAGAACAAAACAAAATAATTAAGCTCAAACCGATTAATGAAGATGTTTGAATGAGTAGATGTTGAACCCATAACTTGCTTCTCTCTTGCTTGACCAGGGGTGTTTCAAAAATCCTTCAAAAACATAAGCAGACTCCTTATAAAATTCTTTTGGTTCGTAGGGTTTCTAATTTATTTTGCGCTTGTGTTTAACTCCCAAAATCATTGTCCGCTAATGTCTTCCACTACCATTTTATATATACTTCAATAACCCTCAATCAATATTGGCTCGCGTGGGCTTTGATTTAAATACAAAAGCGAAAGGCCACAAATATGTTATCATTCTTTTTATTATTAAACGTTGCACATTTGCACTATTATGCATTTTGAAATAAATCCTTGTTCCATCGTTTTTACCTAAAAAACATTACAGAATAATAATTGAAGTAATATGTAAGGCCTCGTTACCGGTGCCTCACTTTGGACGACGAATTTACTCATAAACACAGTTCTACAATCAGAGTTAATTAATAACTTTCGCGGAAACGTTAACTTAATCATTCGTTACAAAAACATTCAAACTTGCCTTTTAAACATAACATAAACATCATATTTTAAAACATCATTTCTTCCGACTTCGAATGCCAGCCGTTCAATCCATGTCATGTGTCATCCTCATGCTAACTCATTAAACATATTTACCTGCGTGCATACTAAAAGTCAGCTACGCTGAGTGAGTTCTAGTTAATCAGGCAACGTACAATACATTCTCATACATTCACGTATACGTATACGTATCCGAATATACATATTCGTACTTATACTAAACTTCATTCCTGACACTTTATAATTATCCGTAGGAGGACCATTGCATAATATCTATTAGAAGAACAATTACTATTATGCATAGAAGTAACAACTTGTATCATCCATAGAAGGATCTATATAAACTATCCATAGAAGGATCCCTAGATATTATCCATAGAAGGATCCTTACACATCACCCATAGAAGGGACCCTATATACTTTCCATAGAATGACCACTACATATTATCCATAGAAGGAGCCCTATACCTAATCCATATGAGGAACCATATATATTTTCCATAGAATGTACTCCATAGAAGAAACGCGTACTCAATTATATAATATCCGTATAAGGAACACTAATAAGGTTCACAGTCCTTATTTACGCAATCACATATCGAGTCTAGGTCCAATAGTAGTTTAGAGGGATTTGCCATCCTAACTTACTATGTTGGACGTAAATCTCATATACATTTCGTATACCTACTTATACATACCTCACATATACGAACACTCTAGGTGTTCTACAGATCATTCATCTAATAATCATACTCCTTGATGACACGTGCAATATCCGAAGATCGTTCACGTACCGACAGGCATTCATCCATTACATTCATACATTATATTGCATATATCACATATAGCATACACTTACCACTTAAGTTAAGTGTATTAACATTCAAATTGAGTATGCACACATCCTCAAAAACGTAACAAGAAAGTGGGGCTAGAAACTCACCTGGATTCTGTTACGCTCGCCATTAACGGTTACCCCTTTCTTTAATTGAGCTCGGCTAACTGTACATTAATTACATGTATCAATACTTGTCCTAATCACATTATTCAGGTTTCACCAGAAATGGCTAAGTCTGGTCTATTTTAATGGCGTTGCAAGGCATTGTATTCATAGGCATGGCCTTGTACTCGAACACATTGTATTCAAATACTCTTATGTTCAAATATAATACACATGTAAGCGAGTGAGGGTTAATTAGGATACAATTTTGTATTCAAATTCAGTATATTCGAATACATAATGTATGCAAATACACTGTGTATTCGAATACATGATGTACTCGAATACATTGTGCATTCGAATACACATTGTATTCGAATACATATATTGTATTCGATTACACATTGTATTATAATACATATATTGTATTCGAATACATGATGTATTCGAACGCCGGTGTTTAGCTTACCCCGTAACTTATACTCGAATGATCATATTGTATTCGATTGATCATCTTGTTTTTGAATGATCGTACTATATTCGAATGAGCATATTGTATTCAAATGGTCATGTTGTATTCGAATCGTTTAGTGTATTCAAATATAGGCATTGTATGCGAGTCTGTCATGTATTCGAGTCCACTGTTGGGTATCACACCCTTTATTGTTCATATTCTCTCCAAGTTAGCATCCATTCTCTTATCATGGATCCATATTATCTCCTAAACATTCCCATACCTTCCTTTGTCTAAGATCTAGCCCGAATGTTCACAAAGCTCGAACCTTTATCATTTTCAAACCCATTTTAGGCTAGATCTAGGTTGTGCATCAATAAAGTTTCAACCTTTATGTCTTACAAATCCATTTTAACTAGATCTAGGGTTCCTAACATGAACCGCATATAAGCACGAGTTTGATAAGTTCATTTTTATCATCAAGTTTGTAACTTTATGGTTCATCTATATCCGATCTACTCTAAGGTTAAGTTTTAGGGCAAACCGTTCATAAAAATGAGATATTTAAATGAAAAGGACATACCTTTTCACGCTATAAAGCTACGACTTAGCTTAACAAGCTTTCACCGGTCGTATCTAGCTTGTATAACCAAGATCTTCAAGAATCAACCCTCGGTTTGGTCTTGGATCTCACTCACGGTCGCGGCCGTATAGCAAGAGTGCTTCTGTGTGTAGGAGACTTGAAAGATAAGAAATGAGGGTTTTAGGGAGGTTTAAGGGAGTATTTATACTATCTTAAGCCCATGGACCTAAGGCCCATCACTACCCTTTATTCCATATTTTAATAATCCAAGTCCATACTCCTTTGTTATATTTAATCTTAATTAAATATTAACACACATTTAACAAACATATTTCCTCTATTTATTATTATAAAAATTAGGATGTTACATAATACACTTTTGAATATTAGTAATGTGTTCTAGTAGTTAACAAAGTGCAACTAAATTTAAATGATCCGACAATTGATTGTTCTATATTCGTTTTAGCTTGTTTACATTCGAAACCTTTAATAATTATATACGAACCAATTAAGGGTACTATCCACTAAAAACCAACTTAAAAAAATTAAAAGTGTAGGAAATCTTTATAGTTTTGACCACATCATCCTTTCAACTTTGACAATCAGTTTGTGGATGGTTATAACATCACGTTTTCCGTTTCGGTTAATAAAATAATAATATTAGTTATTGTGAGTTTGGTTTGTGTTGGGTTAAGTAAATATGGATAATGGACTTGAGTTGATAAGGAAGGAAGAAAGACCATGGGCTTAAGCCCTTACCCATGATATAAATACCATAATTACCCATAAATTCATTCATTCTCATCCATTCCATACACCACCCAAAACACACGCTTTAGCTCTCTCTCATCTTCTCTCTTTCTCTAGCCAAAATAACAAGAAGAAACCAAGCATCGATCTGAGGTAATAATGTTATGATATCATATGGATCCAAAACGCGCTAAATCTAGTCGCGAAACGATGAGCCGACACCCTCAATCGTTAAATTCACGAGATCCGGATGGAATTGGGTGTAAATCGATCAAAAGATGAGCTTAGGGGTCACCTTAACTCAGATCTGGATCGAACGGGACGAAAAACGGTGAAAAAGGTGTATAATACATTTTTCCGGCCACCACTCGGTTTTCTAGCACGGCGGAGCCGGAAAGGCGGCGCGGATTTTAAGGATGTCAGAGAATGTTTCTGACATTCTCTGACCTAACCCTAGGCGTGTGTAACAAATTCGCTATGTAATTCGTTACAGAAGACTAACGAATGAGCCCTCGTTCGTTAGGCTCATTCTCAATGCCAATTCGTTAAGAGAGAATAAAGAATTAGCCCTCATTCGTTATAGAGTTCATTCGTTAGCCAGACCAAACGAATGAGCCCTTTATTTATGAAGGTCAGTTCGTTATGAAGGTCAGTTCCTCATGAAGGTCAATTCATTATAAAGGTCAATTCGTTATGAGGGTCCATAAATGGCCATTCATTATGAAGTAACGAATGAGTCTATTAGTTATAAGCCCCCATTCGTTAATGAACTGGATAACGAATTAGACTTTGGAGGAATGACAGAAAGGTCCTTGGACTTAGAATAAAATGGATTAATTACAATGAAGCCCTCGAACTTTATGAGTTAGCAAATAAAATAATAAATTAAGAATTCTAATGAAAATCGCGTTAAGGCAGTTAACGAATTAAACTTTGAAGGAATGACAGAGGGGGATGCCGCCCCTAGAGCCCCGCTGTCAGGGGCGCTGCCCCGGACTCCCGTTCGTTGAGGGTTATAATTAAACTAGAAACACGACATGAGTAGTGATAGTTAGTTGATACATGTTATTGTTATACAGTTAGTCGTGCACAGCTAAAGAAAAAGAATAACCATTAACGATGAACGTAACAGGACTCAGGTGAGTTTATAGCCCCACTTCCTTGTTATGTTTTCGGGGTTGTGTGCATACTTAATGTGAATGGTAATACACTTACCTTAAATGGTACGTGTATGCTATGGTGATTAATGTGATGGTATGTATGGATGTTATGAATGAATGCTTGTCGGTGCGTGAACGATCTTCGAATATTGCAAGTATCGATAGGGAAAGTAATGCATAGTATGCCTAGTATGAGATATGTATTATATGAAAGTATGTAATAAAATGAGTATGTACGAAAGTATGATTAATAAAGATTAGTATGGTACAGTTAAGAGGGAACATACCCTAATAATATATGCGAATGTAGGGAGTAGACCCTAATAATATCTGCGAATATAGGGAACAGACCCTAATAATATCTGCAAATATAGGGAACAGACACTAATAATATCTGCGAATGTAGGAAACAGACCCTAATAATATCTGCGAAGGTTATAGGACGGAATTCTCTCTAAAAGATATATGTATGAATGAAATAATGTACGTATGTACGTAAGTATGAAAGAAAGAATGAATGTACATATGTATGTATGTAAGTATGTAAGGAAATATGAAGTTATGTATCTTCGGATACGTAATTACGTAAGTATGTGAATGAAATGTATGTTGTCTGATTAACTAGAACTCACTCAACGTAGCTGACTTTTAGCATGCATGCAGGTTAATAGACTGAGATAGCCGGTTTGAGAGAGACGCAAGGCAAGATTGAATGGGCTGGCATCTGAAGATTTTTCATGGTGTTTTGAATGCTATAATTTATATTATGTTTTAAAAGACAAGTTATGGATGTTTGTAATGAATTGTTGACCTTTAATGATATTCCGCGAAAGTTTTAATTCACTCTAATATTTAGAACTGTGTTTATGAGTAAATTCAACGCTAACGTAGGGCACCGGGACCAGGGCCTTAAAATGGTAAATTGTACTCAAGTTTAATCGTGTTCCCATAGATATTTCGAAACTCTTCCAAAAATGAGAAGTGGAGCGACTATCACGATCAGACACAATGGATAGTGTAACTCCGTGTAATGACACTATTTTATCCACATATAGCTTTGCTAATTGGTCCATTTTGAAAGTTTCCTTCACTGCGGCATTAGCTTTTCTTGTTTTCGATAAATTGGTAACAAAATTCATTGTTATTAATACCCATTTCCATAGTAGCATTTCTAATTTTTGAAGTAATCCTGATGACTTTTGATGTTCAGCTTTAACTTGCAAACAAGTTAAACATTTTGAAACATAACTAGCCATGTCCTTTTTTTTCTATCCATCAATAGATTTTCTTCAAATTTTAATACAAATTATCACATGCATTGTGCATTGTGTATTTAGTTTAATGAGCTTCTTTGGGGATCCTATCTCGTAGATTTCCTTGGATTGGTATCTAGACTCTTCTTTTCTGGAACATCCAATTCTTTTATCATTCCTTTTAGAGTAAACTACGGTTTTCATCCACGTGGTTTGTCCAAATCAGCGGTTTTAGACCACTAGTTTCAAATTTGCTATTTTCATTCTTGTGGTTTCATATCACTTGCAATTAAGCTCGAATTCATTAACCCGTTAAGTCAGGTCGTTAAACCTATCAGCGTGCCCCTCATGTGAGGGGCAATTTTATCTTTTTCTCCCCAAACAAACCTCAGTCCTAATCTAAAGCTCCCTCACGCGAGGGGCTGGAAAATTTTTTGGGGAAAAAAGGACAAATTTTCCCCTCACGTGAGGGGCACGCTGATGGGTTTAACGACCAGACTTAAAGGGGATAATAATTTCAAGTTTAATTTCAAGTGAAATGAAACCACAGGGACGAAAATCGCAAATTTGAAACCATTGGACTAAATCCGCAGATTTGTACAAACCACAAGGACGGAAACCACAGTTTACTCTACCTTTTAATATTTTAGTATTGTTAGTAACACCTGCTTCATGGTGCTTCTTAATTGTTCTATTCAATCAATTTGCGAGATTTAATATGAGAGCACACACTCTTTTTGGCTTCTCATGATGCCTACGGTTTAAAGCACCTGCTAATACGTTAGCCTTGCCTTCACGATACTAAATTTCACAATCATAGTCATTAGGAATTTCCATCCACGTCTTTGCCTTATGTTCAGCTCCTTTTGCACAAAATTTATTTTATTATTTTATGATATGTGAATATAGTAAACTTACTGCCATACGGATAAATGTATGAAGATTTTTAGGGAAAATATTATGGCTCGTAATTCTAAGTCACGTGTTGTATAATTCTCTTCATGCTTCTTTAGTTGTCTGGATGCATAAGCAATTACATTTTCACATTGCATCAATACACATCCCTCATGATTTGGAAGCATCAAAATAGATTGTGATATCTTCAGTTCATGTTGGTAATGCAGGTATCGGTGCATTTGTTAACTTTTTCTTTAAAGTTACAAAAACTTCTTCTTTCTTGGCCCCCATTCAAAGTTGACTTATTTACACGTTAATTTTGTTACGGAACTGCTATTCGAGAAAATATTGGATGGAGGGTGTATAATATCTTGCTAATCCTAAGAAACTTCTTACTCTGTAAGAGTTTAGGAATTTCCCATTTGGTGATAGCTTCTATTTGGGCAATATCCACATGAATACCTTCATGGTTAATCAAGTGGCTTATGAATTGTACTTCTTGTCACAAAAACTCACAATTAGAGAACTTAGCATAAAGCTTCTATTTTCTTTATCGTTTTAAAAGCATATGAAGATGTTTAATATGATCCTCACTATATTTAGAGTAACTAAGTATATCGTCTATAAAAATGATTACAAATTTATCCAGATGCGGTTTACATTTCTGATTAATCATACCATAAATGCAACTGGGGCACTGATTATACCAAAATGACATAAATGTAAACTCATAGTGACCATATCTTGTTCTAAAAACAGTCTTAGGAACATCTTCTTCTTGTACTTTCAGTTGATGGTATCTTAAGCGTAATCAATTTTAGTAAAATATTGAGCTAGTCGAAGTTGGTAAAATAGAACATCAGTTCTTGGTAGTGGATAATGATTCTTAATTATGATCTTATTCAATTCTCGATAATCGATACACATACGCGTCAACCCATCTTTCTTTCTGACAAATAGAATAAGTGCTTCACACAGCGATGACTTTGGTCATATGAATCTTTGTTTAGCAATTCATCTAATTTCTTTTTCAGCTCTAACATCTCTATTAGCGCTAATCGATACAGTGGTTTAGAAATTGGCGTCGTTTCGGGTATCAAGTGAATTCTAAATCTACTTCACAATCAGGTAGTTGTCCAGGTAGATCTTCTGAAAAAACATAGAGTATTCCGATACTACCAACATTTCCTTTAATTCTTTTCCTTTGGCGCTAATGATTACAGGAATCATATATACTATGTCTTGCTTCCTTAGATAGTTTGCCGCTTTCATCACATATATGAACTTTTTTGGTCCAAAATCCTTATCTCCTTGAATTGTGATCATGTCTCACGTTGGCGTACAAATCTCAACATATTTCTTATTAAACAGTATTCAAGCACGATTGACTAATCCATTCCTAATATAACATCGAATCCAGCCACATTCATTGGAAGTACATTTTCTCTAAACATATGACCTAATATATCTATCTTCTCTTCTTGAAGTATTTCAAAAAATATGAGTGCAATTTCCTTCGGCGAATTCTAAAGTATTGATTTAGGGCTTGGCAAAAACCTGTGACTATGAAACTTTGATTTGCGCCGAATTCAAACAATACTTTGGCGTAAGCATCATGGATAAGAATGTGCCCGCAATTATGTCCAGAATCGTAAGCACAAAAGCTCGTGCATTCTTCTTAGGTCTTTCTGTAACAACTCGGATATTCCAATTAATATTTTTATCCATTACCTGACCCGCTTTTATATTCGGGAAATTTTTACCGATAAAACATCGCGTTATTCGAATTAATATTATTTTACTATTATTTGTTATTATAATTATTTAATATATTAAAAAAAATTCAAGTATCTACAATTTTAACCCTAATCTAAACTTTAACCTATTTTTGTTTCCGCACCTAAACTAGGAGACAAATCAGCAAATGTGGTATAATAATATTCCAAACCCATTTACCCAATTACCCAAACGCGTTTATCCATGTATCGGTACCCATTTAAGTTTCTTGAAGCTTAATTTTCGTCGAATACTTGGAATTGATTTGTGATTCTTGATCCTCTTGCCTTAAACGGCCTCACCGACGTTGTAATTTGTAAACAAAGTTCGTTTGATATACGTTTTGGTTATATTGTTAATCCTACCTAACTCATTTAGCTAGATACCTTATAATGATCTTATTAACACAATTAAATGGACACACACAATCTTTATTCCAGCGCGATCAAAACCCCCTTATCTAATTATATTTTATTAGCCTATGTATCGTGTTCTTGGACTCTCTCTGGCTGACGGGTTATCGATCAATTAGACCGGTGATTAGGCATCGTTTGACACAATTTAAACATTTATTATGATCGTCTTTGATCACTAATTAAAAACCCTAACTTTAATTAATCTAACTCATAACAGGTTTAGTGATTGATTGTTCTAGGGTTTGAGTATAAACCAAGTGTTTGAACTGTCTGGTTATATTAATTCAGTTCCAAGCTTATACCATCTATCACCCTAGCCCATCTGGATAGGGTAGCTACGTTAAGGGTTGAGCCACTGGGGGCGCGGGTTCGACCCCCCCCCCCTTCGACCCCCCCCCCCCCCCCATATATTGTTGGAAACCTTTTATTATTTGTTAATTAATCATATAAAATCAATTATATTATATTATTAATATTATAAATATAATAAATACTTAGTATTTTTATTAAAACCGACATTTCAACTAGTTACTTTTCTGAACCTTGGTTAAAGCCATATATATATATATGTGTGTGTGTGTGTTTGTGTGTGTGTGTGTATATATAGGTTCATAAATAGTTATTAAAACAAGCATGAGAACATCTAACAGGTTGCGGGCAGTGCTATCTTCAACCAAACAAAGCTCAAGTACACACAAATGCACCATAATGATCTCTGCATAAGCATAAGCAAACGAAAACTACACTTCTAAACCTGCGCAATGTGTCGAGCTAGTGACAAATAAAAAATACAACGCACATGTCCTAACTATCATATGCACGCACAGTACATAATGTTTTAGCCTAGTAACATTTAATAGAGGCCATACTACAGTGAATAAAACACAACGAAAATACGCTAACCTTCATATGGACATAGAGGGAGAAAGACATGATGCGCAAATGTTTACTATTAAAAATCTAAGACATGAGACAAACCTCATACAAAGTAGCAACAAATCAGCAGATATTAATCCAGATGGTGCCACGCTGTCACCACATTACCGACCACCGTACCCCGCCTTCAGCGGTATCACAGCTGCAACGTACACCCAAAACGAACACCATCATATTTATAAACCGATCTAAGATTCAAGTGAATGCTCGTGGGTCACATCTATACCATGGTTGCAACTTCAGTTTCCTTGCTAAATACAGGACCGTCGTCATAGCCCTCAACAAAGCAACACAGTTTCAACGAAATTGAGCTTTAACTAAAAAACCCTTGCACCAACTATAAAGACAAAATGAATCGAGACCGCTACAGATGCACAGATGAAACCAAGCCCATCATCATAGCCTTTATCTATTAGGGTTTCATTTACCAATGATTTTAAGCTATAGACCATCAAGTAAATGTCTACATAGCTTGAAACAAAGTGTAGAAACACTAGTAAAATGGCCAAAAATTGCCATACTTCGGCAGCAGACACCCAAACGCCACAAATCAAATGGATCTTATCACAACCTTGAACACCATTCATGCCATGAACATACAAAAATCGCCACTGTAATGAGAATAATCTCATCATTTAAACTCTTAATTAGAGAGCTTTGGCTAGCGCAAAAACAGTCGTGTTCGTTTTCGAAGCTTTTGGGGAAACCTGGTAGCCCTTTGTTTGTCTAACAGTACCGATCGTACCGTATAAAGAGTTGAAAAGTTTGACTGGTTAAACGTTTTGGGCTAAATGCGTTTTAAGTAAACCTAAGTTTAAGTAAACCTAAGTCATGGATAACAATCAACAAAAAATGTAGAACTCAAGCTCCTTGTCCTCCAAAATTAATCTACCAAAATAAAAAATAAAAACCAAGATGAAGATATCAAAAGCAAATGAAAAAACTCATGAAGTGACTTAAATATATTTATACTACACTAACAACCTTGTTCCATCTTTTTCACTAATGGCCTATGCCCAAGTAACTTTAATTGGCTGCCAAAACCTGCAAATATACGTTATTGAAAATTTGAAATCAATTAGTAATGACAAATAGAGCTTTGAAAATTTCAAAGCTCCTACTTTTATGCCTGTCAACTGTTATAGTGTATAAAACATTAAAATTCACATAGGTCCTTTATTTTACAAAATCCAATCACCATATAAGTTTCAGTAACATTAGCTATCAATTAAAAAATGTTATCTTGCATAGAAACATAAATTTATATATTGAGAAGTTTGACTTGAGAAGTCAAAGGTAAAAAGCCGATAATCAGTTACCAACATATGGTAGCCCTTCCGTTCATATCACGTATGTATGCTTCCTATCATGATTGAGTATAACAATACAAATCAGAGAACTGTACAATCTGAAACAAACAATCAAGCTTTACAATATATAAATTATAAACAAACTTTTACAAAACACAATAACTACTCTTATTGTATAAAAATTTGCCTCAGATTCAAAAGTAGTAGCATGTCACGTCATACGCAAGGCACTGGATTCTGTAGTTCCGCCGCCACCATAGACGGCCGGAAACGGCGAAAGAACACCCCGTTATCCCTCTGTAAAAAGAAAGAAAGAAAGAAATACATGAACTCAGTTGTAAAATCAACATAGTTGGAAAAGAATAGCAAAAATATATACCGAAATCCAGGTCCACGGTGTTGCCAGATTGTGGGTTGCTGGTCATGGAAACCGATGTTGACGATGAGGCAACGTCAGCCGCGGGCGGCCTGAAGCGGTAACAAATACAGAGAGAAGCCAGTTTGTCCTTTAACATTATTGTGTTTATATAATTATTTGAGTAGAGAGAAATCATAAAGAAGACAGAAGGCAAAGCGGACAGCTGTAAAGGAAGAGTGATAGGTGAGGAGGTTCGTGGAAGCCATAAAACACACCGAAAAAGGTACAAATTAGAATACATTATATACAACTTCCTGAGCATCATTTGAAAGAAACAGTGATCTTGTGAGATGATAAGATTGAAAAATAATATATATAATAATTTGTTAAAGGTTTTAGTATTCAAAGGGTTTTAGTTTAATATATATATATATATATATATATATATATATATAAATTTGAATGTTTTATAATAAAATTATATTTTATAAAAATATTATTATTATTTATTATTTATTATATACAAGAAATCTTTATTAATAATAATACGAATGTATTTTTAAAAACAAATATTTAATATTATTTAACACACCATTAATTGAAAAGAATAATTTTAAAGAAAATGATTTATTTTATAATATAATAACTTTTATAAAACAAACTTTAAATAAAATAATCTAACTCCACAATACCTGCTCATACCCAGATTCTCTTTTAGCTCATTTATTAATTCGTAGTATTTCTTTGGCTATTATTACTCTTAGGATTTGTCCGTTGATATTCTCGACAAGCGTGACGTTTAGTGATTTCTTTTTATATCTAATTCATTCCTCTTATTTACTAAGGTAAGTATTTCACTCCCCTTTTTACTTATTTTTAATCATTTTTGGGGACATATATGTATCTTATTTATTTACCTATTATATAGTATTCATAATTGCAACTGTTTAATCCTTGTGTGTATATCAGTTTAATGTCTAACTTGCTATATATTATTTGCTTTATTTTACCGCATCGAAGAGGTCCATCGTAGTATTAGTATAATCATACGACTGTCGTAGTGGTCGACGTCCAATCGCATGACAATGGTTTTACCGACAACTCACTTATGGTAACCAACGCCCGATTCGTATGGCAACGGTTTAGCCCATATTGTATTATATGATTGAATTGTTTATATGCTATGGCTTAATTGTTTATCGCACAGGAACAGTTTGCGTTTTCTTTTCCATGTTATATTGTATTCAAATTAACTAGTGTTTTACTTACTCAACATATATTGTTGACAAAATTATTTGTATTTTATAGACATATGCAGGTCATCGAGTGAATTGATTATCAGGAATTATTGAAGATCTAGGATTGCTATGTTAGTGATTGAGTACCTGTGACTGTGGTCATATTACTTATCAGCTAATTCTTTGTCCAATAAGAAACGATATATATAAGTATTGTACACAAAACCCCATATACGGTAGTAATCATCCCGTTGGAAAACTAGGTGTCTCACAATAATGTGAGTTGTGAAAAAAATTAAATATCTCACCTTGCAAGTTTATAATTTACAAGCTTAATGGTATTAAGTACCTAATTTAATATAACTTTGTACGTATTTGTATAAACCAAAAAGTTTTATCGATAGTCATGAGATTTAAAACTTTACACGATGGCACAAAGTCTCATCTTGTTCAATTTGAATTCGTGTATCAAAGTCTCGATCGATCGGATAAGGTATCGTTGCGGTATTTAGTGGTATTATACCAACATTCTTATGTATAAGAAAGATAGCAATTAAAAATGTGACTGAGCAACGAAACATGCCTCGAGTTCCCCCTTTTATAGTTTTATTTGAAGCCATTGGCGTATCATGACAGCCTTAAGGCGCGAAGACCTCACAGGCTTGTCGAGTCAGCCCTTGCTATACCATGTGGCCTGACACATGGCATGCAACATGTCACGGTTACTTACCCGGCATACCGCATAGCGCGATGGGTTAAGTTATTTCCCATCGCGTAGCGCAACAACCACAAAAGTGTTTCAGGATAATTATTAGGCTTCGTGTATCGGGACGAGCCATGGAATTATCTGTAATGTGGCACAAAGGTAACAATAATAAAAAAATAAATTTCTTACGTTGGTTATCTTCATACGCGTTTAAAGTTTTAAAGGGACAGTTAATTTGGAATTACTAGTTATGTTGAGTGTTAATTTTGTAATGCTTTATATTCGTTTATTGAATTATAGTGGATTTAGGAAATGTTTTGTCCTGGAAATAAAGCTTAGTAATGGTTTTGGAGAGGAAGCTTAGTAGAATTATAAACAGGGGTCTAGGTTATTGTTTTTTGTGTGTCAAGGAATCTCTTCTCCTTGTAAGTTTGCTAAGTTCATTTGATTATATAAAAAGAGTCACAGGTTGTCACCCCAATATCTCGTGTTCATTTTTTTATATAAGGGTTTGATTCGTTTAGGCCAATAATTGGTATAAGAGCTACAGCTCGTATTCACGTAAAGTTTTGCATTATTTCACTTCAAAGGGTATGTTCGGTTAAGAGGTCTCGTAACCTGAAAGAAAGAAAAACAAGTTTGTCGCACGGATTTCAATTGAGCAAATTCTAATAATTGTTTTTGTATTGCTTATGTTAAAACAAAAAGGGAGTTTTTCCTCTTTGTATTTTTTGTTTGAGAACGATAAATTGGGCAATTTTTTTCTTTATTTCCTTTCTGTTGACTAAGGAATTAACATAATGCCACTTGAAGATGAAAGATTAAGTAACAACATAAGGTTTCAAGAAATAAGCCAGTCATGGCGGGTGAAAAAGAACAGAATTAAGGGAACTCGGGAACGGTGAAAGAATTGATGGACCAAAGTTAATTTCGACCAACTATGGAATATGCCCGGTCATGGTGAAGATTGTCTCAGTTGGGAACGGTTTGCAAGATGCGATTGATAATGAAAGGGGACAAGAATTGAAGATAACAAGAAAATTTTGGCCTTAAAAAATAATCTTTCAAACCCTACCGAAAGTTGTGATACTTCAGATGGCAAGGTATTCAGAACCAAAATATGTTTGGGAAGCATTAAGGGTTCATTATCTTGGTGAATAACGAACTCAGAAAGCTCGTGTGTTTAAATGCTAAGAATTGAGTTAGATGGATTGAAGATGGGGGGATACAAAGTATTGATGATTATGCAGCGAAGTTAGGTGGAAAAAATTACTTGAAGAAGAGCTTTTAGTAAGAAAATTCTTGAACTCTATGCCGGATAAATATTTACATATTGTTTCTTCGATAAAGCTGCTCGCAAGCATCTAAACAATGGCGTTTGAAGATGTGGTTGGACATTTAAAGGCATATGAAGAAAGAAACAAGTTCAAGAATGTGAATGACAATTCATCCAAAGGCATATCATGTTCACCAAAACTTAAACGGAAGTTAAAAACCACCGAGGACGTGGTAGAGGTCGTGGAAGATACAACGGACGAGGAAGTCGAAACTCAAGATCAGATAGTGAATATGAGAATGATGAACGAGGTGAATACCAGAAAAAAAAACCCCTAAAGAATGGTGAAAGGGAGTACATAACATGTTACATCTATAATAAGATTGGGCACTACTTGAACGAATGTAAAGAACTAAGCAAAGAGAAAGAAGAAGTGAATTTGAGAAAGAAAGAAGATGATATTGATCCTACTTTGGACTAGGGATGAGCATTTTGTCCCAAATGCCTATACTTGTACCTATACAGTACCCGTATGGGTACTCATACCCGTACCTATTTAGCCTATTTGGTACGGGTATTGGTACTCTTTTTGTTGAATTTTGGTACTAGTACAATCGGGTACTAGTACATGTGTGGTACATGTACGTTTGGTATTTTATACCTCTTTGGAATATGTAGGAGTTTAATTGGGATTCTTCATATTTAATATATAAAATAAATTTTCCAACCATATTATTATTGAACAAGTATTAAACGTTTCTTATATATTAAATAATATAACATATAATAGTTGAACAAATAAACATAGCACTTAATATCTGAGACCGGATTAGGGTTCTTCAATAATATCTGATCCTTAAATCGAAGACCGGATTAGGGTTCTTCAATAATATCTGATCCTTAAATCGAAGACCAATTTGGTACTTGCACTAATCTTCTACTCCTCACATACTTGTACTCGTAGAGATACCCGGACTAATTTAGGTTGTTTGTTACTTGTATCGAACTGGTTCCAAGTTCGATAGAGTTTTGGAACTAAAAAGGCAGAACCGTACAAAAACGGGTACCGTACCAAAATACCCGTACCGATACTTGTACCCGTATCCGTACCATACCGAAAAAATCAAAATGAATATTGGAGCACGTATTTATTGATTTTTGATACTGGTACAATCGGATACATATACGGGTACTTAGAGAGGGATCGAGGGTTATCCCTGGTGTATTTAAAAAGAATGAAGGAACGTGATTCTTAGACAATGGTGCAAGTCATCATATGTTAGGATAGAAAGAGTTTTTAAAATACCTTGGATAAATGAGTTTTAGATCAAGTGAAGTTTGATGATGGATCTGAGATTGAAAACAAAGGTAAAGATAATGTGACTGTGGTAAGTAAGACTGGTGAAAAGACAACGTTTTGTGATGTTTCCTTTATGCCTAAGTTGAAGACCAATCTTCTTACCTTGGGTCAACTGGATGAAGAATGATGTAAGAATGAAATAGCCAACGGTATATTGAGGTTATATGATCAGAAAGAGAGATTGTTGATGAAGGTTCAAAGAAGTCTGAATAGGATGTATAACATCAAGATTCAGGTAGTTTGTAATCCTAACAACTTTGAAGATGAAAAGAAATAAAGTTATTATGTGAAACCGATTATGAAAGTGGGGAAATCCGGTTTGGAACTGTAACATCCCGAAATTTCTACAAAAAATATTTAATATATTATTGCGTCGGGTGAAATAAACAAGTTAGTGGAACGATAATAATAATAATAATAATAATAATAATAATAATAATAATAATAATAATAATAATAATAATAATAATAAATATATGAAAGAGTAAGTAGGATAATTAGGTTGGATTAGTTATGGACCAAAAAGGAAAGATGGGTCTTAGGTTCATGGGCTTAAGGGAGTATAAATACCCCCTTAAACCCTAATCCTTTCCATTTCCATCCATATTTTCCATCTTATTCTCTACACACTCCTAACACACACACACCTACACTATTATCGGCCGCGAGAAAGAGGAGAGGAACGAGATCAATCGAACGATAGTTGGTGTTATACGAGCTAAATACTAGATTGTAGTTCATCACCAAGCTAACCGTAACCTTAAAAAACGTAAAGGTATGATCTTGTTCTCTAAAGTTTATGTTTTTGTAAACGGTTAGCCATGAAATTGAACCCTAGAGTAGATCGGGCCTAGATAAGCCATAAGGTAGCAAACTTGATGTTAAAATGAGCTTAACGAACCTACGGTTACGAACGGCTCGTTTAAAAAAGCTTCAAACCTAGTTTTTGAACACGTTAGCCATAAAGATCCAAGATTTACATTCATTCGGGTCAAGTTTGGACCGCAAAAGGTTAAGCGAACGTTTGGGGCTAAGGCCGGACCATAATCAGCGAATTAGGATAATGAAACGTATGTTTAAAACGATAAAACGAACCCTGACAGCAGCAGTTCGCTACAGCAAGTTCGTTGCAGTAAGTTCGCTGCAGTAACTTCGCTACGCATAAGTTCGCTATAGTAACTTCACATGCAAGATCGCCTGTTGTTAACTTAACCACTTTCAAGTTCGTTGCTGACAAGTTCGCTGGATAATAAGTTCCCTTATTATATAAGTTCGCTTATTATATAAGTTCGCTTAATATATGTAACGTTTCCGACGAAACCATATATACTCTAACCGGTAGACAATAGTTACGTTATATTTAAGGTCGGATACATGAATTACCATTATAATTATACGAGAATACATGGTTCACTGTATTGATTGTACGTGAATATATAATTCATCGTATTGAACATGCGATTAATCGATCGATAGTTATTGAAACCCGAACGAATCGAGTGTTCAATTATAGACGATATCTATAATGATTAGTGATTTTACGAAGTATTAAAGCTTCGGGATAAGTGAATTAAAGCACAGAAAAAGAATTTTCGATTTAATGGTACGTCGGTACATTAAACGAAACCTTTAATACCAAACCAAGCAATAGACGATCGATCAAGCCGAAAAAGATGCGCAATTATTAATAATATGATGTTTTAAGTTAATAAATGTCATGGTTTAAGTTTTTAAAGTTTTTAAATCGGTTTTATATAAATTCATTTTTAAGCCGAAAACGACCGTTTTAGCCTCGTTTTAAGCCGAATTAAGCATTTAACCGAAAAACGAAATGAACCAGATTATCCAAAACATTATCCAGATTGCCGAAATCTAAATGGGTGGCTAAGAATGGAGAGGTGGGTCCCACCCCACCTCACTTTGTAGTCCGATCGGATAAGGGGGGGTGGATAACCCCTTTTCCTTATTTTTTTTCTAGAAAACAATTCAACAATCCTTCTTCTCTCTCAACTTCATGATCTAAAACCGAGATTTTTTAGCAAGAAAACAAGGTAATGATCGGGTTATATACGTTTCCATCTTCGTTTCTTGAGTTTGTTTTAGAAAATGAGGTTTCAAAGATAAAAACCGATTCTTGCATGATCAAGTGATGTATACGGGTTATACAAGGGATCTTGGTCCAAGAAAGGAGTTAAACGAACCAAAAACGAATTTTTACGGTTTAAACTTTAGTTTTGAAACAATAACCGAAACTATAGTGTAAGAGGCTTGATTGTGAGTGTAACTTGCTTGGTATTGTGGTATGTTGGTTGTAGGTTCTGTATTTGGTGGTAAATAAGGCGGAAAGACGAGTTTGTAGCTTGTAGTGGCGGAAAACAAAAGGTATATTCGGTTTATGTTCGGTTATGGATTTTTGGACAGATTGTGGATGGTTTAGAGTTAGGTCATGAAATTTTACAGAGGTGTTAAATACATGAAAATATGAGTTCTGTGAAATTTTGGTTAATTTTGGACAAAGGATGAATATTTGGTGAATTTAATGCTCGGTTTTGGCTAAAAATGGTGAAAAATAGTTAAATATCATGAAAAATTCTGGAAAATTCCAGATAAGCTTTTTAAAACATGTATAAGTCACACACAAAATTTTAGGTCAGTTGGAGAAGTCTAAGTAGGCTTTTCGTTAAACGAGTTCTAGAGTTTTCTAGCTCGGTTTTAGTGAAAATGGTATGTAAAAAGAGATTTTGGTTCTGAAAATATTACAGGGGACTATGTGGATGGCAGGGGTCATCCAGGAAAAATTTGGGATTTTTCTAAGGTCGTTTGTTATTTACGACATATTTAGTGTTTAAATGGTGTTTAAAAATAGATAAATAAATTTTAATATAAAAATTAATTCTGGAAATATTTTTATAAAATTCCCCACTGTTAAAAAGTGATTTGTGCAAAATTTCAAGATCCGAGATTAAACGGATAATTATTTGTGCTAAAAAAGAAAATAAAAACAAACTTGTAAAGTTTAAAACGCATAAACCGGTAAAGTTCGCCTAAACGAACTGACTGGTGTATAAAAACCCTAAAAATGAACTATTTTCATATAATTGAGTTAAACAAGTAAAAATGAATCATCCGAAAACAATTCGGATGATTTGGGTAATTTTATCCGAAAAAACAGTTTCCGGTACGCTAAAGACGGAAACGGGTCCCGCGGCCAATCGGGGCGTCTAAACCGAGTTCTAATTTCACAACTTTAATTAAATTATCAGTCAACAACTATTTTCGGGTCGTGTGTGACCAAACTCATTTTGAAACGTAAAATCGGATATCCGTGCTAGGCACGTAAAACGGGGAAAACAAACTTGTAGTAATTTTGACTATTGAACTCTAAACGATATCACAATCTTAGTCCGGAGAAGTGTTTCTGGGTTAACATTGCCCCCAGAATGGGTACAGTACTGGGTTAACAGTGTCCCTAGATGTACTGGTTAACACGGTTAAAGATTATATAAACTATAAGTGTATAATAACGATCGTAGGGATCATATTACAGATTGGACGTGTTAACTGATAATGATTGTTGTTACCTGCTTGCATGTGCTAAGGTGAGTTTCACGAGCCCCTTTTTCTGAATTGTTTTTAAATATTTTCCCGGGGCGGAAGCATGTTACTACTGAAATGTTTAAGTACATACTGAACGCATGGATTTGCGTGTATTTATATATATTTTATTGTACGGGAATCGTACGGAAATGTACTAAGATGGTAATTGTCTGAGTTGCTAACATTCTAAGGCCCCGGAACACGAGTGATTAACTGAAAGCCGGTAGAGTGTGGATAGTACTATTGGTCTGACAAACCCAACTGGTCCGGAATGGATTTGCTGATGTTTCCCAGCCAGTTGCACATGTCTATTTTGTTGTTCTATATATTTTGCTATGTAATGTTAGACATAGCGGTTTGGGGCAGGTCCGTGGGCGGAGTATGCCACGGGGGTTGTGTGTGGATAGTCATAGGTTTCACTTGTGGGCTCAGCATAATTACATCGATAATATTATATTATGATATGGATTTATCATGGTTTACTCAAATTGTGAAACTCACCAACTATTCGTAGTTGACCCGTTTTCTCACATGCTTTTCAGGTACAATTAAGATGAAGTGATTGCTTACGTGCTAAGTGCTTGATGTGTGTAAGATTTGCGTGCGGGATGTTAGGATACATTATAATAAATAGAATTATGTATCGTATTGTATGATGTGTGTATCACCTAGACGGTAATGAAATACGAGATAATGTAATTTGAAGTATATTAATGTATTCAGTTTTCTTTATAAACAATGTGGTTGATATCAGAGGTGTCTGTGGCGCCCCGGTTACGTTTCCGCTGCGGTTACGGGGTGTTACAGAAGTTGGTATCAGAGCCATTGGTTATAAAGAATTAGGATGTCTTTAAAATATACCTAAAATATAACCAGTAGCTCAAGTATTGTAGGATCTGAATATCAACTAATAATATATAGTGACGGGATCTGGATGAACTTGGATGGACAAGCGAGTTATTATGGTCCGGAACATAATAACAGACTTGTCCGCACGAGGGAATTCAGGGGAAGTCACGGGGTACATTAATAGGTAAAAATGGCAACATATGTGTAAAGTATATAATATTATTTATGCGTGCTAAGGTGTATATATATATGTATGTACATATCTTGTGGGTACATGTATTGAGAAATAGGACCCGGATAAGGAACCGGGGGATGAAATAATAAAAGTACCGAGGATGCTGAAATTTCTAGAGCATCGGTTGATGATAAGTCTGACTTATCGGGCCATAGTTATGATAGTACCAAATTAGATCTCCTGTTTGACATTAACCAGAAATATCTAGTAACCGTCACTCCCAACCAAAATTGATAAATCCCTTACTCTACCAACACCGGTACCGTATATCCTAATAACCCCTTATGTTCACCCGAACCGCCGACCCTCACGTACGGACGGACCTATACCTGAACCCATTCTTATTCGGACCTATAATAATGATAATAAAGTTGATAATAAATGAGCAGATAAAAATAATATATAGAAATATATATATGTATTTCTCACTCTCAAACATATGAGTCATACCACCTCCAGATCGAGAATCACCGATTTTAGCGAACCTAGAACGCCTGAGGACATTGACTGAGCAAGTGATAGAGTTTCCCATAATAGTAATTGATAATATTTGAAGGCAACATGGGTTGCGCGATTACCTTGAACCTTGCAACTCCCTATGTTAACCTTACATCCGTTAGATGCCTATACCCATGTATACTCGAATAGAATGATTACTCATACACAAAGAGGTGTTGGAATCATTATAGCATAGTTGGTTGTTCGCTCGTAGGTGGTATACCGTGTATGCCAGATATACAAATAGACACGGATATTATAACTTCGTGGTACGTAATCGCTTGGTGCTCACGGTGAGCATGTATCGGTTATGCTGACATGCAGAAGGATATTGAAATCAAGCGTATTAAACATTAATCTTTGTTGAGAAAGATCGATATGTCAGTTGGTGACAAGGGTTATGAAACATATTTAAACGTTAACCGACGTCAGGTTAAGTCCATATGTTATTATATTTGTGGGACATATATACTAAATACCGGTATGTGTAACATATATGATAATATTTGGTGTGTATGTGTACCTGCTGTTATGATTGAGCTGGTAACGAGTTATACGGTGAGATTAGTATTGATTACTGCGTACGGGATGGGTACGGCAGAATGACATAAAAAGAATAACTCCAATGATGGAGATTGATATGAGTCAGTTGATTGCTCAAAGATAGCAGATGATAATACCGAATGACGTATCACAGATCACTGCTAGTGTTGATGCAAATGTGATCGCAGAATTATGGATCGAGCAATCACATGAATAGAAATATTTCAATTCTTAGTGGTATTACTAAGAGTGATAATGTCCCACCGAATACTATTATAACTACAAGTATTAGTTATAAACTAAACATGAATAGTAGTCGTAATGAATTAGATCCGGTATGAAGGATATGTTTGTTGGTTGTGTTAAGGAAATTATTAATAGTTTGCTGATGGTAAAGGGAGGAATAGATTAGCGAGTGGATAGAAAAGATCGAAATGGTTAAGGATATTGGTAAGAGTCTAGAGCATGGTGTAGTGAAATATGCTACAGATATGTTGGTAGATTATGTTGTATCGTGATGGAACACGATGGTACAAAATTATAGTTAGAAAATTATTACTCAGACGATATGGTC
The DNA here is from genome assembly GCF_021521415.1 of Bidens hawaiensis. Taxonomy (NCBI): domain Eukaryota; kingdom Viridiplantae; phylum Streptophyta; class Magnoliopsida; order Asterales; family Asteraceae; genus Bidens; species Bidens hawaiensis. The sequence goes on from NW_027500839.1 coordinate 38,048, forward strand.
AGAATTTAAAATTCTTGTGCTAGAGCACTTTTATTCAAGTAATTAAGTTCAGAGATTGGAAACTGAGCTATGGCAGATAGAAATGTTGTGTGCTGATCACTTAGAACACGCTAATCGTTTGAAGGAATTGTCATGTCTGGTAACATGGCTAATTACTCCTGAAACTAAGCGAAGTGAGCGCTATATTGGGGACTAACTCCATCGATAAGGAGTATAGTCAATCCTGTAAAATATACAACCTTTGGAAGGGTTGTGTCGCAAGCCAGCATTGATATATTTGACTCTATGGGAAGCGGAATGGAAGGACGTTAGGTGAGACGTCGAGTGTTAAAGAAGAGAAATGATAAAGGAATAGTGCAAGATAGGCTTTTGAATAAGTAGGTATGTCCTACAACCCAGAATTATACTAAGACTAGCTCTGGTGTGAAAACATAAACCGCATGAAGGGTCCTTCCCTAAATGTGGAAAATATGGTTATCGGCAGGAAGAAGAATGTCGAGTGATAGTAGGCCACAGGTGTGGTAAAGATGGACGTAATGCCCCAATTGTAGAACCAATTGAAGCCATGTGAACCGGCAACCCCAACCCATTCGTGTACAACCACTCCGAACCCAACAGCTTCAATAACAATCCATCCAAAGAAACCAAATTATGCCAAACAGTTGTACTTGCTATGAATGTGGCAGTACAGAACGTTTCAAGAGAAATTGCCCGAAGTTGAACCAAGGTGTCGTGGGAAGACGAACCTCATGACAAGCATCAACCTCTGATCAAGCAAGGAGCCGTGCCTTTGTGAGTAATTCGAATAAAGCACGTCATGATCCAAAGGTGGTATTAAATATGCTGTAGTTTTAAATCAATAGGCTTCAGTGATATTTTTACGGTCGCCGATAGAAGTTAGTTCCTGTTAACCTCCTACCATTTGGAAAGATACCGATTAGTGAAACTATAGAACCCTATACTGTAGAATCGCTAACGGTAAATCCCTAATGGTTAACTAAATTGTTCGGAATTGTCCTATTAGTCTGAACGATTAACCTTTCCTTATTGATCTACGACCAGTAAAGTTAAGAAGTTTTGACGTAATAGTTAACATGGGTTGGCTAACTCAACATGAAGCTGAAATCAAATATGAAAAGAAGATGATTAGAAGCTCTCTTTCGGACGATGAAGCGATTAGATACAGAGAAAAGTATTTAAAAGAAAACATATAGAAGATGTTTCGGTGATACGTAAATATCCAGAAGTTTTCCCAGAAGAACTTCCTGGATTACCGCCAACCCGACAGGTCGAATTCAGAATCGATTTAATACCTCAAGCTGGCCCTGTTGCTAAAGCATCTTACCGACTTGCACCAACTGAAATGCAAGAATTATTGGATAAGGTTTTATACGACCTAGTTAGTCACCATGGGGTGCACCAGTGTTATTTGGGAAATGAAGGACGGAAGTGTTAGGATATGTATTGATTAGGGAGAATTGAATAAAGTGACGATCAAGAATAGGTATTCACTTCTTCGAAGTAAATGATCTGTTTAACCAACTGCAAGGGGCGATTTATTTTTAGAAAAATTGATCTTAGATATAGTTATCACCAAATGAAAAAAATCCAAGAGGAGGACGTTGCAACAACAGCGTTTCGGACTCGTTACGGCCATTATGAATTCTTATTTATGCCGTTCGGGCTAACAAATGCGTCGGCAGTGTTCATGGACCTCATAAATCGAGTCTGTAAACCCTACCTCGACAAATTCGTCATCGTGTTTATTGACGATATTTTGATCTACTCGAAAGGTAAAGAAGAGCACGAGCAACACTTAAGAATAATTTTAGAGCTTCTGAATTAGGAAAAGTTGTATGCAAAATTCTCTAAGTGTAACTTCTGGTTGCAAGAAGTGCAATTCCTCGGTCACGTTGTAAACCATCAAGGAATACACGTTAATCCGAGTAAGGTTGAAGCAATTAAGAATTGGCAAGCGCCTAAATCGCCAAAGGAAATCCGCCAATTCTTAGGCTTAGCTGGATATTATCGTCGATTTATAGAGAACTTTTCCAGCATCGCCCAACCTTTAACTCTCCTGACTCAAAAGGATCAAAAGTACGAATGGGGAGAAGAGCAAGAAACGGCGTTTCAAACGCTAAAACAAAAATTGTGCCAAGCGCCGATTTTAAGTCTCCCCGATGGAGACGATGGTTTTGTTGCGTATTGTGACGCATCGCGTAGAGGGTTAGGATGCGTGTTGATGCAGAATAATAAGGTTAAAGCCTATGCTTCCCGACAGTTAAAAGTACACGAGAAAAGTTGTACTACTCATGACTTAGAACTGGGAGCGGTTATCTTCGCACCATCTTCACCGATCGTGAAATTTTGCAGCACATATTCGATCAGAAAGAACTGAATATGTGGCAACGAAGATGGGTCGAGTTGTTAAACGATTATGACTGTGACATCCGTTATCACCCCGGCAAGGCTAACGTCGTAGCCGATGCCTTGAGTAGGAAAGATCGGGTTAAGCCATTGCGAGTGCGAGCGCTGGGGATGATAATCCAGTCGAACCTTTCGGACCTGATTCGAGTCGCTCAACGTGAGGCGTTGAAAGAGGAACAATTGGAAAGGAGGGACTTTACGGCAATGAGAAGAATTTCGAACAGCGCGTGGACGAAATTTTCTATTTCAAAAATCGGGATTGGTCCCGACCCTCCATGACCTTCGTGAATTAGTCATGAACGAAGCGCATAGATCGAAATATTCCATACATCCGGGATCGGATAAGATATACAAGGATATGAAGGAGATCTACTGGTGGCCGGGTATGAAAAAAAAGGATATAAAAACGTATGTCGGTAAGTGTACGACTTGTGCGAGAGTTAAGGCGGAGCACCAGAAACCCTCGGGGATGTTACAACAACCGGAAATTCCCGAATGGAAGTGGGAGCAAATCACGATGGATTTTGTGACACATCTCCCTAAGACGTCCCGATGACATGATGCAATTTGGGTTATCGCGGATCGATTAACCAATCCTCGCATTTCATCCCAATCCATGACGATTACCACAATGAATTCTTGCCCAAATTCATGATAGTGAAATGATATCTCGTCGTGGAGTACCATTTTCAATTATCTCAGATCGAAATAGTCATCCTACTTCCATTATTGGAAGGCGGGGAAGGAAGCATCGAGAGCTTGAAGCTTTCTATGGGTGAAATAATTATCACCAATTTGTTAAATGGAAAATGGGCGTCAATCAAGTCATAAGATTTGAATTGATTCGAGAAACAACCAATCAGATTTATAATATTTAAGATAAGTTGAAAGCAGCGCGGGATTGGCAAAGGATTTATGCCAACATGCAAAGGAAACCATTGTCACTGGAAAGAGGTGACGAGGCATTTTTAAGGCATCACCTTAGAGAGGTGATATGAGGTTTGGCAAAACCGAAAATAGCTCCTTAATATATTGGACCTCATGAGACTATCTCCATGATTGGTCATTTAGTTTATCGATTAAAGCACTTCAGGGGCTAAGTACTATACATGATGTTTTGCCATGTATACGGATTGAAAAGCACCTAAGCGACGAGGCAACGAAAGTACTAGTAATGGAGGTACTCATAGAAGACATGCTTGATATCATAAATAATTCCGTAGAGATAGTAGACGGGAAAACTAAACAGTTTGGACACACCAAGCTTTATTGATTAAGATTAAGTGGAATTCACAGCGAGGACCAGATTATACCTGGTAACGCGAGGGTGAGTTCTGAAGGAAAAACCCCCCACCTTTCTCTCGGAAGGGGATAGTGGGCGTGTAAAATTTCGAGGACGAAATTTCTTAACGGAGGGAGAATGTAACGTTTCCGACGAAACCAGGTATACTCTAACCGGTAGACAATAGTTACGTTATATTTAATGTCGGGTACATGAATTACCATAGTAATTATACGAGAATACATGGTTCACTGTATTGATTGTACGTGAATATATAATTCATCGTATTGAACATGCGATTAATCGATCGATAGTTATTGAAACCCGAACGAATCGAGGGTTCAATTATAGACGATATCTATAATATTTAGTGATTTTACGAAGTATTAAAGCTTCGGGATAAGTGAATTAAAGCACAGAAAAAGAATTTTCGATTTAATGGTACGTCGGTACATTAAACGAAACCTTTAATACCAAACCAAGCAATAGACGATCGATCAAGCCGAAAAAGATGCGCAATTATTAATAATATGATGTTTTAAGTTAATAAATGTCATGGTTTAAGTTTTTAAAGTTTTTAAATCGGTTTTATATAAATTTCATTTTTAAGCCGAAAACGACCGTTTTAGCCTCGTTTTAAGCCGAATTAAGCATTTAACCGAAAAACGAAATGAACCAGATTATCCAAAACATTATCCAGATTGCCGAAATCTAAATGGGTGGCTAAGAATGGAGAGGTGGGTCCCACCCCACCTCACTTTGTAGTCCGATCGGATAAGGGGGGGTGGATAACCCCTTTTCCTTATTTTTTTTCTAGAAAACAATTCAACAATCCTTCTTCTCTCTCAACTTCATGATCTAAAACCGAGATTTTTTAGCAAGAAAACAAGGTAATGATCGGGTTATATACGTTTCCATCTTCGTTTCTTGAGTTTGTTTTAGAAAATGAGGTTTCAAAGATAAAAACCGATTCTTGCATGATCAAGTGATGTATACGGGTTATACAAGGGATCTTGGTCCAAGAAAGGAGTTAAACGAACCAAAAACGAATTTTTACGGTTTAAACTTTAGTTTTGAAACAATAACCGAAACTATAGTGTAAGAGGCTTGATTGTGAGTGTAACTTGCTTGGTATTGTGGTATGTTGGTTGTAGGTTCTGTATTTGGTGGTAAATAAGGCGGAAAGACGAGTTTGTAGCTTGTAGTGGCGGAAAACAAAAGGTATATTCGGTTTATGTTCGGTTATGGACTTTTGGACAGATTGTGGATGGTTTAGAGTTAGGTCATGAAATTTTACAGAGGTGTTAAATACATGAAAATATGAGTTCTGTGAAATTTTGGTAAATTTTGGACAAAGGATGAATATTTGGTGAATTTAATGCTCGGTTTTGGCTAAAAATGGTGAAAAATAGTTAAATATCATGAAAAATTCTGGAAAATTCCAGATAAGCTTTTTAAAACATTTATAAGTCACACACAAAATTTTAGGTCAGTTGGAGAAGTCTAAGTAGGCTTTTCGGTTAAACGAGTTCTAGGGTTTTCTAGCTCGGTTTTAGTGAAAATGGTATGTAAAAAGAGATTTTGGTTCTGGAAATATTACAGGGGACTATGTGGATGGCAGGGGTCATCCAGGAACAATTTGGGATTTTTCTAAGGTCGTTTGGTATTTACGACATATTTAGTGTTTAAATGGTGTTTAAAAATAGATAAATAAATTTTAATATAAAAATTAATTCTGGAAATATTTTTATAAAATTCCCCACTGTTAAAAAGTGATTTGTGCAAAATTTCAAGATCCGAGATTAAACGGATAATTATTTGTGCTAAAAAAGAAAATAAAAACAAACTTGTAAAGTTTAAAACGCATAAACCGGTAAAGTTCGCCTAAACGAACTGACTGGTGTATAAAAACCCTAAAAATGAACTATTTTCATATAATTGAGTTAAACAAGTAAAAATGAATCATCCGAAAACAATTCGGATTATTTGGGTAATTTTATCCGATAAAACAGTTTCCGGTACGCTAAAGACGGAAACGGGTCCCGCGGCCAATCGGGGCGTCTAAACCGAGTTCTAATTTCACAACTTTAATTAAATTATCAGTCAACAACTATTTTCGGGTCGTGTGTGACCAAACTCATTTTGAAACGTAAAATCGGATATCCGTGCTAGGCACGCAAAACGGGGAAAACAAACTTGTAGTAATTTTGACTATTGAACTCTAAACGATATCACAATCTTAGTCCGGAGAAGTGTTTCTGGGTTAACATTGCCCCCAGAATGGGTACAGTACTGGGTTAACAGTGTCCCTAGATGTACTGGTTAACACGGTTAAAGATTATATAAACTATAAGTGTATAATAACGATCGTAGGGATCATATTACAGATTGGACGTGTTAACTGATAATGATTGTTGTTACCTGCTTGCATGTGCTAAGGTGAGTTTCACGAGCCCCTTTTTCTGAATTGTTTTTAAATATTTTCCCGGGGCGGAAGCATGTTACTACTGAAATGTTTAAGTACATACTGAACGCATGGATTTGCGTGTATTTATATATATTTTATTGTACGGGAATCGTACGGAAATGTACTAAGATGGTAATTGTCTGAGTTGCTAACATTCTAAGGCCCCGGAACACGAGTGATTAACTGAAAGCCGGTAGAGTGTGGATAGTACTATTGGTCTGACAAACCCAACTGGTCCGGAATGGATTTGCTGATGTTTCCCAGCCAGTTGCACATGTCTATTTTGTTGTTCTATATATTTTGCTATGTAATGTTAGACATAGCGGTTTGGGGCAGGTCCGTGGGCGGAGTATGCCACGGGGGTTGTGTGTGGATAGTCAGAGGTTTCACTTGTGGGCTCAGCATAATTACATCGATAATATTATATTATGATATGGATTTATCATGGTTTACTCAAATTGTGAAACTCACCAACTATTCGTAGTTGACCCGTTTTCTCACATGCTTTTCAGGTACAATTAAGATGAAGTGATTGCTTACGTGCTAAGTGCTTGATGTGTGTAAGATTTGCGTGCGGGATGTTAGGATACATTATAATAAATAGAATTATGTATCGTATTGTATGATGTGTGTATCACCTAGACGGTAATGAAATACGAGATAATGTAATTTGAAGTATATTAATGTATTCAGTTTTCTTTATAAACAATGTGGTTGATATCAGAGGTGTCTGTGGCGCCCCGGTTACGTTTCCGCTGCGGTTACGGGGTGTTACAATATATAAGTTCGCTTATGTATAAGTTCGCTTAAGTTAAGTTCGCTTACACGTATGTTCGCTTACATTTATGACCGCTTGCGATTACAGGAGAGTTAAAATAATAACTTAAAATCCTAATGGAAAAATGCGTTAAGACAGTTAATGAAAATAAAATTTTTCCCCAGCCAGGGGCTCTGCCCCTTGGACCCCGCTAGGGGCTGCCGCCCCTAGAACCCCGCTGCCAGGGGCGCTGCCCCCGGACCCCCGTTAATTGTGGGTAATAATTGAACTAGAAAGACGATATGGGTAGTGATAGTTAATTGGTACATGTAATTATTATACAGTTAGCCGTGCCCAGCTCAAGAAATGGATTACCATAAACGGTGAACGTAACCGCATTCAGGTGAGTTTCTAGCCCCACTTCCTTGTTATGTTTTCGGGGCTGTGTGCATACTCGATGTGATTAGTTAATACACTTACCTTAAGTGGTAAGTGTATGTCATATATGATATATGTGATAGATACGGATGATTGCTTGTCGGCACGCGAATGATCTTCGGATATTGCGCGTACTGTCAGGTTGTAAATAAATATATGAATATATATGGATGATGTATGATTATGATTTTATGAAAGAAAGCTTGTCGGTACGTGAACGATCTTCGGATATTGCACGTGTCGGCAAGGGAAATGATCTCTAAGTGGTCATAAGTGTGTAAATGTTATGATGTAACTTGGTTATTATGTAAATGATGTACTGATATGAAGTGTGTTGTAGACAAGTAGAGGTAGAGTGTGTTAGAAGTGGCAAGAGTCTAGTAAGCGTGTTAGTGGCATGAAGATAGTACGTGGTAGGGTAAGCCTATACGTGACTTCGTTATTAAAGTGGCAAAGTGGCATAACGTTATAGTTATTAAAGTGGCAAAGTGGCATAATGTCATTCGTTATTAAAGTGGTTAAGTGGTAAGATGAGCAGGTCAGATAGTGGGCTACGTGTCTTCGGATTCGTATATGATGTATGTATTGGTTGTGTGATAAGTTGCTTGATTAACTAGAACTCACTCAGCGTAGCTGACTTTTAGTATGCACACAGGTGAGCTGATTATAGAGTTAGCATGAGGATGGCACATGGCATGGATTGAACGGTTGGCATCTGAAGATAGAAGAAAAGATGTTTTAAATATAATGTTTTGTGTTATGGTATCAAGGAAAAGATTTAATGTTTTGTAACGAATGATTGATGTTTTATATTCCGCGAAAAGTTTTAATAAACTCTGATTTGTAGAACTGTGTTTATGAGTAAATCCGACGCTAAAGTAGGGCTACCGGGAACGGGGCTTTACAGGAACGATCCCAAAAGATTTGTTTGGAGTTCGTGAAAGTATTGGTCAAGATTGAATTGCTGAGAAAATCGAGTTGTGAAAGAAAAAAAAAAGCAACGTTACTTCAAAGTGAGTTGGGTATACTCGGAGCACTCATGGAATACTAGGAGTCTACTCGGACATAACAAATATAAAGAAAATTAATTTGTGAATATTGTATATATGTCAAATATCATAAGTTTACTAATATTTAAAACAAAATATGTAAATATCAATATAAATAATAAAAATTTATTTTTAAATAATAAATTGTTCTAAATTTACTAATCATTAATTAAAAAAAATGATATTTGTTTTTTAAAATTATAGAAATACGAATTATGTTTTATTTTTCAAGTCAAAATCTACTTAAGTTCACCGACTAGATGTGATTCTAGCTAAGGTTGACCAAGTTTGATTGATTCTTAGTAACTAGGTGGAGTTAAAAAAATTCGTCTCAGCGACATACCTTGTAACGAGTACTCGGGAGTACTCAGCCTTATAAACCTACTTTTATAGTAAACTATAAATAGGGCTCTAGGTTATTGTTTTTGTGTATCAATGAGTATCTTATCCTTGTAAGTTTGTTAAGTTTATTTGATTATATGAAAAGAGGCACGGGTTGTCACCTCAATATATCGTGTTCGTTTGTCTGTTCATTTGTTTGGACTAATTGTTTGATCCATCTTAGATGATTTTAAGAAATTTTAGTTACAACTTTTAAATCATATATAATATAATCCTTTGGACAAAATGTATGAAAAGTTTCAAAGTGTTATGATTTGAAAAGAGGCCACCGTAGCTTTGTATGCATGGGTTCTGCTGCTACCATCTTCTTGCGGACTCCCTTCTTCCTCATAATGAAAGTCAATTTCTTCTCTAAACGATCACTAGATGAGTTGTTTAGAATTTTCTTCTTTTATTCAAATTAATCCCTATCAGGAATATAGTATTACAAAAGACCATCCTTATCCTCACGTGTGCCACGATCAATGGTGAGTTAGTCATCGAATCTATTTCATAGTCAATCACTGATTGATTTGTCACTTGTCTTTGTTCTTCATCATCATTGAAATCATGTTGCTTACCACCGGCACCAATTCAACTGGGCCCGGGTTTTTCTATCTTTAGTTTTTTTTTTATTTTCTAGGAATATTGGTGATGATGTATAAGCGTGATCCTTGTTCGGTTCTTAGGCCATGTTCAACATGGTTTATTATGTAAAGTCAACGAGGAGACGAGTGCAGACAGTCGGGCCCAATCCCAGCCTAGTTTATATTTCTTGTTTAATAAGATGCAAACCCTATATTAGTATTTGGTTTATACGACGTTGTGTACTCGTAATTGTTTGTCACTCAATAAAGAATACATTGTTGTCAACCATGTATGTAGGTTAGTTTAGACCAAACCACGTTATATCCTCGTATTCGTTTATTGCTTTTGTGTTTGTGTTCGATTCATGTGTGTGCTAATCCTAATAAACCTCATGAAAACCCATGCATTGTATGCTCTCTCTCCTATTCACCCCAATTGTATATTCACAGATTGCGTGCCAGCAAAACTTCACTAGATTACATAATTTAAGCTTCATTTAGTGACTTTAATTGCATGAATTTGACACATAAATTAGTGTAATTATTTAACAATGTTGGATTTCGATTATGTTATATGGCTTGGAATAGCACATTTAGAGTAGAAACGATTTGAAGAAATTTGGTAACAAGAAAGATTACTATTATTATGTGCAATTGTAACTTCTTTGTTGTATTAGTTATTTGAGGTTTAATAAGTGATAGTTATATACTATTATGCGTAATATGTATCAAATGTTTACGGATAATGTGTTGGACCAAACGTATCAAACAATCAGATCAAACAAACAAACATGAGATATTGGAATGACAACCGTCGACTCTTTTCATATAATCAAACGAACTTAACAAATGAACTTAACGAAAGTCTTACTAAACTTGCTCTCGAAGCCAACTACTAAACTTCATCTCCAAGATGAAACATTTCCTAAACCTATTATAATTCAATGAACTAAAATAGAACATAACAAAATAAACCCATTGCTTTATTAGTAATTCAAGATTAAACTTCATTCATCCCCTTAATCTTGAATTGTTCTTATTGCTTTTATTCCTTCTTTTCAACCGACTATAGCATACTTGCTTCACCGATTCTTCAAACTTAGCATTTGTTCCTTCGGTACTTAACTTTGACTCCATATTGCCATTTTCTTTCTGAAATCGATTCTTCTCATCAATTAGTTCTTGACCAATACTTTAACAAACTCCAAACAAATCATTTAGGATCGTTCCAAGCCGAATTTCCCTCACTTTCATAATCTGTTTCACATCATGGTTTTCTTTCATTTTAACGTCAAAGCTAATAGGATTACAACATACCTGAAACTTGATGCTGTACATTCTATTCAGGTTTCTCTTAACCTTCATCAACAATCTCCCTTTCTAATCATGTAGTCTCAATATCCCATTGGCTATTTCAATCTAACATCCTTCTTCATTCAATTGCACCAAGCTAAGCAGATTGGTCTTCAACTTATGTATATAGAAAACATCACAAAACATTTTCTTTTCACCAGTCTAACTTACCATAGTCACATTACATTTACCTTTAATTTCGATCTCGAATCCATCACCAAATTTCACTTGACCCTAAACTCATTCATCCAAGGTAGTGAAAAACTCTTTTTTTCCAGACATATGATGATTTGCACCATTATATAAGGACAATGTTCCCTCATTCTTTTCAAACACACCAAGGATAATCCTGACTTCATTCAATCATCCTTTCTTTGTCGGAAAAACAACCATGTATAAAGCAGGATCAACATCACCTTTTTTCTTTGTCTAATTCACTTCTTCATTCTCGTTGCTCGGTTCCCGTTGCCCAATCTTATCATAGTTGTAGCACGTTATGGACTTCATTTTGTCTTGCCATTCTTCAGGGTTCCTTTTCCAGTATTCACCCGGTTCAGCGTTCTCACGTTCATCATTCCATATTGAATTCCGTCTTCCTCGTTCGTTTTATCTTCCACGGCCTCGGTAGTTTTCAACTTTTTTTCGATTTTAGTGAAAATGAGTTGGCTTTAGGATGAACTTTCATTCACATTCTTGAACTTGTTTCTTTCTTCATATGCCTTTAAACGTCCAAACACATCTTGAAACGCCATTGTTTCGATGTCTGCGAGTAGCTCCCTCGAAGAAACGATAGGCAAATATTTACCCGACATAGAGTTCAAGAATTTTCTTACCAAAACCTCCTCTTCAAGTACTGCTCCCAAACTCTTGTACTTTAATTGTACTCCACCCAACTTCGTTTCATATTTATCAATACTTTATGTCTCCCCCATCTTTAATCCATCTACCTCGGTTCTTAGCATTTGAACACAAGTTTTCTAAGTTCTCTCTGCACAAAAATAACAAAATCTTCATACTTCCAAACATCTTTCAGTTCGGAATACTTTGTCATCTAAAGCATCACATATTCAGGTAGGGTTTGGAAGATAATACCTAAGGCCATAAACTTTTTATTAAATTCCTGCCCCATTTTGCTTATCAATTGCATCTTTCAAAGCGTTCGCACCAAAAACAATTTTTACCATAATCGACCATGATGCGTAGTTGGTCGAAGCTAACTTTCGTGCTTGCAAAACAAAACCACCCATCAATTCTTACATTGTTCCTGAGTTTGTAGAATCCCCTTCTGTATCACCATACATGACTCGATGATCAAACTGAAATAAAAACAAACTTAAAAGTACGATAAATAACAATCAAATATAAAATTCTTGACTCTTCAAAAGAGAATATTAATGCTATGTTTCAATAATTTTTGTGGTTTTATCGCACAAAAACCAAACATGTATAAGTATATTACATTGGCAATAGCTTTCCATGCAAGAAAAGAAAAATGAAATCAAACACAATTAATGTGGTGCCAACGGTAATATTCCGCGAAAACTCAAACTTTGCTTACCTCTTCAGAAGCACCTTACTAGTTACGAGAACCAAGGCCTTTTCTTTCTTTTGATTTATCGCCAAAACAGAGAACCCAAACAAACACCCCTCCTTCTCGATCAACCAAATTTTTTCTCTTTCGGATCACGTCTTCGATCATAGATCGATGAACACCAAGAGCGTAACCAGCTAGTCGCTCTGATACCAATTGTTAGCCCATATGGATCAAACAGTCTAACACGAGATATTTGATGACAACCCTTGACTCTTTACATATAATCAAACGAACTTAATGAGCTTACAAAGAAAAGAGACTTCTTGACACATAATGAACAATAACCTAGATCCTTATTTTTAATCTTACTAAACTTGCTCTACAAGCCAATTATTAAACCTCCTCTTCTAGACTAAAACTTTTCTAAACCTATTATAATTCAATTAACTAATATAAAATATAACAAAATAAACCCTTCAGTTTATTAATATTTTTAAATCAAAATTAACCTTCAGCATGTTCCATTTTGGTTCTTGAATTTTAAAATTTAACATCACTTGATTCCGACTTTATTATTATTTATTTTTTTCAAATTTGATCTTAATTCATAAATCTTGGATTGGATACTTATGTTTACGGTAGCTAGTAATTGGGTTAGTTCATATTATACGTATTTTTAGAGTTTGTTTGTTATGGATGGAATTGACTGAAGAAAAGATGAAACTAGAAATTGATGATTGTATATCAATTGATTTCTATGATGATTTTTTATATATTGTTACAAAGGGAAAAGAAAGAATGATACATATAAATTGTGATGTTCTTTTCTCAACATGGAAATGGAATAATTACAAAAAAGAATGAATCCCTTGATTGAATCTTTCAACGGTCTTGAATCCATGTTGTCAATTTGTTGTCAAATCTCCTAACAAAGGAAAGGAGTGTAGCATATTCTTTTATTATATTATTACTTTTCAATTTTATAACACTCCCCCTCAAGTTGAGTAGTGGGGTTCCCAATGCTCAACTTTCCGTACAATTACTGAATTTCTGTTGACGGCTTTTGTTAATATGTCTGCTAATTACTCTTCCGATCGAACGAACGGTAGCTCTATAATTCCTGCTTCGAGTTTTCTTTGATGATATGTCTATCAACCTCCACATGTTTTGTACGATCGTGTTGAACCAGGTTTTCTGAAATTTGAATTGAAGTTTTGTTGTCACACATAATCCTACTGGGCTTCGGTTTGGGTAAACCCAAATTCTGTCAAAAGTCTACGTATCCATAAAACCTCTGTCACGCCTCGTAGATATTCCTCAAAATTCTGCTTCGGCACTAGACTGTGCTACCACTTTTTGTTTCTTCTTCTCCACGTAACAAGATTACCGCCAAGTAGAGTAAAGTATCCCGATGTTGATCTTCCATCATCTTTATCTCCTGCCCAGGATGCATCTGTGTATAGTTGGATCTTAAGATGTTTGAATTGCTGAAAAAGAACTCCATGTCCAACTGTTCCTTTAAGATATCTGATAATCCTCCATAATGCCTCCATGTGGGTAACTTGTGGTCGATGCATAAACTTGCTAACAACTCCAACTGCATATGCAATATCAGGACAAGTATGTGAAAGATATATTAGTTTACCTACCAGGCGTTGGTATCTTTCTTTTTTTTGCTAATTCAGCTCATTCTTCCATGCAGAGTTTGTGGTTCACCCTCATTGGAGTGTCGACGGGCTTACAATCAATCATTCCTATTTTGGCTAGAAGATCAAGAATGTATTTCTTTTGGCATATAAAGATCCCCTTTTTGGATCTTAGTACTTCAATTCTAAGAAAATACTTGAGTCTTCCAAAGTCTTTCATTTCAAATTATTTGAACAAGTTTGTCTTCAGCTTCTTCATTTCTTCTTTATCGTTCCCTGTAATAATCATGTTATCAACATAATTAATTAAACAGGTTACGAGTTTACCGCTTCGTTTAAGAAACAACGTGTGATCAGAGTTGCTTTGTTGATATCCATATTTCCTCATTGCTAAGGTGAATCTTCTGAACCATGCTCGAGGGGATTGTTTAAGCCCGTACGAAGATTTCTTTAACCGACATACTTCATTTTCTTTGAATTCTGTTGTGAACCCGGGCGGGGCTCCCATATAAACTTCTTTTTTTAGTTCCCCGTGTAGGAAGGCATTCTTAACATCAAATTAATGAAGAGGCCATCCTTCATTTGCAGCGATCGAAAAAAGAACCCGGATTGTGTTAGATTTGGCTACTGGAGAGAAAGTCTCTAAGTAGTCAATCCCATATGTCTAGGTATAGCCTTTAGCCAATAATGGTGTTTTTTTTCTTTCAATAGTTCCATCTGGTTTGTGTTTGATTGTAAATACCTAGAGACATCCTACTTTTTTTCTCCGGAGGAAGATGTCATATCTCCCTATGTGTTATTTTTCATTAAGGTATTCATTTCTATATCCATCGCATCCCTCCAGTTCTTTGATTCCATGGCTTGTTCCATAGAAGTTGGAATTTGTTCAGTGCAAAGAGAAGAGGTAGAGGCTCTGACTTCTTTGGATAGGTTCCCTTCAGCTATGTTTTCCATTGGATATCGGGAGGATTCAGACTGTTTTTCTTGAGTGTACCGTTTCGCGGGAATTCCTATGTTGACTCTTGGCGGAAGAACGTATTTTTTGGTGGTTTCTTCTTGTATTGTTTCTTCTTGTTCCAGCTGCACTGTTGGTTCTATTTCTATCTCATTTTTGTTAGTTATATCAATATTTCCATGATTTTTGTGACTTTCTTTATCTGTTGTATTTTTAGATATATAAGAATTACTTACTTCGGATGCAATGTCAGGAGCTTTTAGATTTTGTCTAGATTCTAAGTCGAGAGTATTTAGGTTGGGAACACTGCTTTATGGCCCACCAGATTGTTGTGAGGTTGGTTGGGTACTATGATTAACTTCTTCCGATGAAGAAGCCCATTTTAGAATCCATTTTAACCAACTCAGTATGTCATGATCTTTCTCCCCATTACCAATGTGTTGGGAGGTATAAAAGAGTTCAGTTTCCAGGAAGTCACAGTCCATGGTAGTGTATACGTGACGTTTTATTGGGTTATAACACCGGTACCCTTTTTGGTTAACACCATAGCCTATAAATATACATTTTTTAGCACATGGGTCAAGTTTACTTCGACTAATTTTGGGTATGTGGACAAACACAGAGCACCCAAAAATTCATGGTTGTAAAGTTAGAGGTGGCGGCAGTTTAGTAAATTCCGAGAGGGCTTGAATAGGGGTTTTTAGACCAAGAGCTTTTGTTGGTAGCTGATTAATAAGATATGTGGCAGTAGCGAGGGCTTCGGGCCAGAAAGACTTAGGAACTTGGGATTCTGTTAAGAGAGATCGAGTGATTTCCAAGAGGATATGTTTTTTTCATTCGACAGTGCCGTTTTTTTCGGGTGTGTGAGAGCACGATGTTTGGTAAATTTCCTATTGTTTGATAAAATTGTTTCATTGAATTGTTTACAAACTCTCCACCATTATCAGATCGAAGAACTTGGATATTGATTTTGAATTGTGTTTGTATCACGTTATAAAACATAGTAAACTTATCAAAAACTTCATACTTATGTTTTAGAAAATATATCCATGTCATCCGAGTGCAATCATCAACAAAGAGAATGAAAAAACAAAAGTTTTGTCCTCCAACAACTTTTGCTGGTCCCCATACGTCCGAATGAATAAGGGAAAAAGGGAAACCGACTCTTGTGTTGTTTGGTTTAAAAGTATGTCTATGGCTTTTAGCCAAAACACAAGTTTCACAACATAATGTTTCATCAGAAGGAAAAAGTTTTGTCAATAAAATATGCAGATAATTGATAGAAGGATGCCCCAATCTCATACGCCATAACCAAGCTTCTCTATTTGTAGTTCCATGAGCCAATAACACATTACCAAATTGAGTCACTTCTTCCACATAATACAATCCGCTGCCTTGGTGTTCAGTGCCACGCCCAATTATCACACCCGTCCTAATATCTTGTAAGATACAGAAGGTCAGGTGCATTAATATTGTGCAGTTTAATTCCTTTGTCACATGGCTAATGAATAACAACTTATGTGACAAAGAAGGAACGTAAAGACAATTTGACAGTTTTAACGTGGACGATATTTCAGTAGTTCTTGCTCCTCTTACAGGAACTATATATTTCCTCATTATCGGTCTTTATGTGGTTAATTTAGGTTTTGAATTTGAAATTATGTCATATAATTCGAATGTCATGGTGTCAGTAACACCACAATCAAAAAACCATGTTTTATTTAAACTTTCACATGTTTTAGCCATATTAACTTCTCCAATATTTTTTTTAGGTTATTTTTGTGAAAAGCATAATCCCGAGGGTATTATGAAGTAAAATGTTTAAACTTTTGGCATGCATTAGAAAAACCAGATTCTTTCGGGTTAACATATGAGTTATCTGATTCTTTAGTGGGGGTGGGGGGGGGGGGGGTTCGGACTATAGGGTCCACAAAAATAGGATTGCAAATATATGGTTTTGAGGATAAACCCTCAAACCCGTTACCTCCTTTACTGAAATCAATCTTATCTGAATAGCATTGCGTTGGTTTCCGCTGACGAAGTTGCTTGCCCCCCATCCCATTTAATCTTACATTTGTAAAAGATTCATAACAAGGTTGGGTGTTTAAATATGCTAATCCAGAGCGCGCCACACCACTGCATACGTGTTTGTTGTTACACCTTTTTAACAGTTATTGATTTGCTTACAAAAAATATGGTTTATTAATTTTGAAAAGGTAGTTAGAGCATGCAACCAACCTACCAACAACCACCCTGATACATAGTCCCTGTCATCCCAACCTGAAGCAACCATACACTCATTGAAACTCAAATGAACCCACAATTATCGCACCCTTTTAACATAACATCTCTCTCCTTACCCAAATCACACATTTTCAAATTCACCTCCAAAAAAGGTGGGAAACCACAACCACAATTTCATCTTATTGTTACAGAAAAAAAAAACAGCTCAATTCGATAGAGATTTCCTGACATCTTCCTTCTGATTCTTCTGCCCTTGCTTGCAGGGTCTCCCCGAAATCTGTCTGTCGATACGATTGACGGATTTTGGGGGGCTCAATCTAAATCTAAATGGGCTGCGTTAGTTCCAAGAATGTTGTTAGAAATTATAACAATGCCCCTATTCGATATCCTTCGGAATCCTCATTAAAGTTACACAAACTTAACGATCGTCGTAAATGTAATAATCATGGTAATGCTTTTGAGCCACTGGAGAAGAAGATTAAAGAGGAAACAGAAGATGATCACAATAATAATAATATTAGAAAAATTGTTGTTGAATCCTTGAGTAATCAGCGTTCGGATAATAAGCATCTGAGGAAAAATAGAAGTCAAGGTGAACAGGTTGCTGCCGATGGGTGGCCAGCGTGGCTTAGGGCCGCCGCGGGTGAAGTCGTTGATGGGTGGCTGCCTTTGAAATCCGACAACTATGAGAGGTTGGAAAAGGTAAATACTTGGCTTTGGTGAAAATTCAAATTTTAAATTTTTACCTAAGTATAAAATGAAAAATTAACACACTAGAAAACGAGTCGAGTTGGCTAACTCGACTTAGGGGGTGTTTGTAATTCCTTATTTTACCTTCTTATAACTTTTCATTAAGTTAATAAGTTACAACATTATAACTTATAAAACTTTTTCTCTCGCAATATAAGCAATCCCAAACACCTTATTAATTTTTAAAAAGTTAATAAGTTATAAGTTGGTGAAAATAAGCAATCCCAAACACCCCCTTATAAACTGAATTCGTAATCAGCTCGCCTCTAACTCGAACTAATATATAGTTAACAACAAATCTTGGTTTAAAAAACAACGCAAGGTATATAGGTCTCAAAAGTAGAGCTGTAAATGACCAAGCTGATCGTGAGCTATTAAAAATCAACATGTTAAAAGCTTGAATCAAGCTAAGCTTAAACAAACGCAAACCTAAAAGTAAGTTTGTTTAATAAACCGAACGAGAGCCCGAGCTTGAGCTTTACTTGTCAAGCTCTAGATACCATGTGAGTCTAGGAGTGTTCAAAAGAATCTGAATCCGTATCCGAACTATCTGAAACTTTAAATCCGAAGTTTCGGATATCCGAATCCCGTTGCTTCTCACTGTTGCGTTGCAGGTTCTCTCTCGTCGTGTCCAGCAACTACTCATCCCGACGCCATCACCCTTTCTCTGTTCTAGTCTTTTCCTCGCCCTTGTTTACTTCAGTTCATAGATTTCATAACAATATCTTCAAACTTTTTCTTGTATGAATTATCATAGATGATTGTGAACGAGGTGTTACTGATCCAAAATATAATCAATGGGAGTGCCATTTTGAGTAAACTTTAATTGGGTCTGGATAGTAGAGAATTTTTTTTGAAATAGAATTTCGGATATCCGTTTCGCTTTCTGAATGTATCCGAAGTTCGGATATCCGGAATTTCATATACGGATTCGGGTAAAGAAATATACTATCCGAAACTTCGAATATCCGAAGTTTGGGTATCCGAAACTTCGAATATCCGATTTTGAACACCCCGTTTGTAAGTCTAAACATGATCTATATATGTGATTAATAATAATAACTATTATGTACAAAATTATGGTAAAAATAATTAAATAATACGTATTAGGGAAAAGTTAAAATGCAAATGTAGACAAAAATAATAAGTGTGAGAAGATTTGTGTCGACTAAAAAAATCTTAAAAAATAATAAAAAAATCATAAATCATATCTTAAAATAAAAAATGAAAAAATAAAAAAAAATTAAAATGTTTACCCCGTCATTCTCATTTCAAAAAATAAGAAAGCCGAAAAGACACAATGACGAAAATAAACATAAAACACACTGATAAATAAAAAAAAGATATAATAGATCACAAAATATAATACAAAACCGAACAAAATAGAACACAATGTTGAGTAATATAACAAAATATATAAAAAAGACAAAATGTTAAGGAAAAACATACAATCAATGACGAAAATAAAAAAAAACATAATGATAAATAAAAAGACGCACTGATATGTTTTCTAAACATTGTGTACTTTTTTTTTGAGAACGAGGAATACAGCTGAAACATTTTGTGTTTTTACTTTTTTGTTTTTTTATTAAACTTTGAGTTATGATGTTTTTTGATTAATTTTTCATTGTTTTTAGTGGTTTTTTTGGCAAATTGGAGATAAATAATCCCACATTTTGTGTTTTGATCGATAATAGTCTCACCTTTAAAAGTCACTATTAAAAGTCACTATTAAAGTTTTTTCCTAGTTTAAAACCGATGTTTTAGGGCTTATGATCGGAAGAATGATACAAGTCGACTAATGTAAAACTTATCTCAAAACCATTTGAATCTTCGCTTCGAGATAAGTTTTACATCAGTTGACTCGTATCTTTCTTTATTTCGATCAAAACTCTAAAACATCGGTTTGAAACTCGAAACAAAAAACTTAACGACGTTAATATTTTTTTAACGGATGACCATTGGGACAAAATAGTTGAAATGTTGGACCATTAGTATTGATTTTTAAATGTGAGATTATTATCGGCCAATACAAAAAAATAGGATTATTTATTTCCAATTTGCTTATTTTTCTTTTGCTATAAATCTTTCTCGTCATTCTCATTGTTGTCCCGCTTTGTATAATAGCTTGACCTATACGTATTATGTTATATATAATAATTGCTACGAAAATACATATAAAAATCATTATACATGTATAAAAATTAATTAATAAAGAGTTTATGATTAAACTTAAGCCAAATTCAAGTTTGAAAATCTACCTACTAGTTCATTTATTTTAATGTTAAACGAAGCCGAGAACATGCCTAGTTGCTTCATAAGCAACCAAATAAACTATAATTGCAAATGTGTATCATAAGTTTCACATATCATCCATTTTTTTCAATTAACTTTAACTAATTTCCTAGTACCTTTTGGTGTATAAATGTCATTTCACATGTTGTTTGGGCTTCTTTTATATGTGTAGATTGGACAAGGTACATATAGCAACGTGTACCGTGCTCGTGATCTTCAAACCGGTAGAATAATGGCACTTAAAAAGGTGCGGTTCGACAACTTGAACCCCGAAAGCATAAGGTTTATGGCCCGAGAAATAAAAATCCTCCGAGCGCTCGACCACCCAAACGTCATGAAATTAGAGGGCATAATTACATCAAAGCTGTCATGTACCATTTATTTGGTTTTCGAGTACATGGAACATGATCTCTCTGGACTCATATCTTGTCCCAATATCAAGTTCACTGACTCACAGGTTTGTTGCTTGTAATTACAGGTGGCAATTTAAACGGGCTCGTATTTGTGGGTTGGCAGGTCAAAATGGGTACCTTTTCGTGTTGGTCAACAGGTCGTATTCGTGGGTCGGCATGTCCAAGCCAACATAAACCCACAAATTATGTTAGACAAATTAACTCCTCGCATATCAATTAAAACTTTAAGAGTGCAATTTTACAACGGGGAATACGAATGTGTATAAAATAGTTACTTTTTAATTATAAAGTGTTTACTATGTCTTAAGTTTTTAATTTTGACATAAATTAACCAACCAGTTTAATATATGACATAAAACACAATTAAAAAAAAACACGTTACTAATATAGATTTCTTTTATTTAAAATTAAAAAATAAATAAATAAATAAATAGGTTAAACAGTGACATGAATCCGAAAATTTGCCACAAGCCTGAACTTGAAAATTGTCAGATATATTAACCTGAATGTGACAAGAAATTCTTGGGTTGACACAAACACGAACCATTTAACCCGACTCCTTTTATTCATATATAAATACTTTTAAATTTTAATATTACAATAGAAAATACATATGTATATATGTATTTTCTTAGTTATAAAATGTTATGTCAATTTATGTTTTTAAGTTTTAATTATTGACATGAATTATCTAACGAATATAATTTATGACATAAAACACGATTAAAAAATAAACGGCTTAAATAGGTTAATAATCCGTAGGGTTACCAAAATCATGGCTCATTTACCTTAACAGCTCTCAGGTTTGACTCAAAACTAACATTAACCTATTTTCACTAAATCCAATCCTGTGAATTTTATGCTGGGTTGTTTCGCGTTTTCGTGTCATATCAGGATCACACCCCTGACCCCTAGTTGGTCATAGAGGGGCGACTGACTGACAAAACACATTTTTGATTACTTGCAACCCATTTGACCCATAATTTTTCTGGATGACCCGTTAGAGAGAAAACATATACAACAGTTTACGTCCACGTTTTTTCTTTATTGCAGATTAAATGCTATATGTGGCAGTTATTAAAAGGAATGGAATACTGCCATTCGCGAGGTGTTATACATCGCGACATTAAATCTTCCAACATTTTGATTAATAATGAAGGTGTTTTAAAGATTGCGGATTTTGGTCTTGCGCATTTCTGTGATTACAGAAACAAGCAGCCACTAACGAACCGAGTGGTCACATTATGGTATCGTCCACCCGAACTTCTATTGGGGGCTACAAGTTACGGGTCATATGTTGATATGTGGAGTGTGGGCTGTGTTTTTGCTGAGCTTTTTAATGGCAGACCAATTTTAAAGGGGAGGACAGAGGTGAAAATATTTACACACTTTTGATTCACTTTAAACAAGCACAAAGCAAGATTCCGAAATAACTTACATAACCATTTGGCTTTATGTTTTTTCAAAACTCAACTTTTTGTTCTCTTTCGGTTTTGCATGTACCGAAAAAACCCAAAAAAAAAACCACCGTAAAAACCAAGAAAAAAAATTTGGTACAAAAATGAAATAATCATCTAATAAATAATTAATAAAAATTTGGGATCCAAGGTTTTCTGTTCAAGTTCATTATTTTGGTCTAACAATTTAAAGCCTAACTGCCAAAACCTAAACCAAGCAGAAGAAATTATGGAAACAATTTTTTTTTTTCCAGAGAAAATATTGATCATTTTATATATAACACAAACCGAACTACATCTGGATAATGGGTAAGCGAGCAACAAGCTGCGCCGCTATCCCCTTTTGAATCGCAAAGCCTATTCTATTAAATATAAATCCTTGGTTCCTCGGGCTCTGCGAGTCACTGTGGACCACCTTCTGCACCCGCTCCAAGAAGCGAACCGCCTCGGGAGCTATTGATCCAAAAGTATCGAAGGAAAATGGAATGAACACGTGTTGATTCTCCAAACACGATGTCTCATGCTTAGCAACCTTCCTAGACTCCGCTCTCAAAACCGTCTGTCTCGGTACGAAGCCACTGTCTCTCAGCCCCACCAACGGGGACACCCCAGTGAGGTCAACACACGCATGCTTACCCCCTGCCCAGCCAAACACAAGAACATCCGCAGGACGCAGGGTAGATCTTCCCTCACGCGGATCAGTCAAAAAGTTAACAGGTGCCTCTTTCTTGGCTGAGATCCCGGCACGTCTAAGCACATCCCATAACACATCTCTAACCCAGTCATGACGATACTTGAATCCCGGCAATTCCTTACAGTGAAGGGCATGCTCACCGAATCTATCCAAACAAGCTTTTTTACAAATGGGGCATAATTCATTTGGAGGGAAAAGGGGAATCATAAACCAGTACTTAAGGATGGCTCTGTATTCAACTGCCGACATCCGTTGCCCAAGACCTTCAATGGGCACAACAGTCAAAAAATCCTGAGCATGAGCCCCCTTGAGACAAGCTAAAACTGCATTTTGTCTCGGGGTCATATCGAATCGCTCCTCCAAATCATGTACGTGTTTACCATAAAGAGCACTCGCCAAGGTTTGTTGAGGTTTCTTGGGGGCGGTCTCCTTATGTCACACCCGGCCCTGAGCGGCGGAAACAGCCGGGCGTGCACGAGTGGGGATTGATAATTAAGCACGGGCCATTGCAAAACATTCAAAGATTTTCATTGCGCATGAAATGTTTAATACAAATACATTACATTGTTTAAAGATTACATAAAAACATCCAAGTATAAAAACTGTTGAAGATTTCCACGCCATATCCCCTTTGCGCGGCGGGTACAACCACGCGCATCGAAGGGATAGAACTAAAATCTTCCAAAAAGCTAGTTTTAGATGTTCAGCGTGAGGTGCTCTAAGTGTGACTCCATGCGCTACCTAGTTATCTCCTGAAAGACACGTAAAAATATTTGAATCAGTATAAACTGAGTGAGTTCACAAGTTTTAGTAACTTGATAAATCGTATTGCATCATAATCTTGGTACAAATCATTCTGAAACATAATTCTGATAGCATTATTAAACACATGCTTGGTAAAACATAGTTCTATCAACATATTCTGATAAACTCGTTGCGCGGTTTACGCGCGAACATTTCT
This sequence comes from Bidens hawaiensis, assembly GCF_021521415.1. NCBI lineage: Eukaryota > Viridiplantae > Streptophyta > Magnoliopsida > Asterales > Asteraceae > Bidens > Bidens hawaiensis. Next base: position 61,738 of record NW_027500839.1, read on the forward strand.
GGGAACTGTGCTCGTCTGTGTAAGTGGCGCTGCCACTACGAGCTAAAATAATGTAATACCGTCCCGCGGGTTACGCGCGGACACTTCTGGAAAACTGTGCTCGTCTGTGTAAGTGGCGCTGCCACTACGAGCGAATATTACTGTAATACCGTCCCGCGGGTTACGCGCGGACGTTGTGCCGGAAAACAAGGCGCTCGTCTGCGTAAGAGGAGCGACCTCTACGAGCGGGCTCAAACCCATAGTACTGCCCCATGACCATACTAGGCACTCGTCTGTGTAAGAGGCGCGACCCCTACGAGTGGGCGGATCAAACCAGCAGTCCCTACCCTTAGAGTTCCAATGGTAGAGTGATCACTTACTCGAATCTGGTGCACTAACATTGAAATACCATAGATAACTGTTCGCATTGCTCATCATGAAACATAACTTAAACACGTAATCGTTTGCATAGCTTGTAAGTATACCATGATAAAACATTATTTAAGTACGTGTCCCTCGCCCCGAAAGTAGTTTAAAAACAGTGAAAACAGTGAAAATAGGGGCTGTGAGACTCACCTGAGGTTCTTGTTAAGGGATTTAGTCGAGATTCGGGTTTTCTTGGTGTTGGTCTTTGAATTTGAAGGTCTAGAATACGATGAAATAGCAAGAAGTATATAAGAAATAGGAGAATATAAGGTTTGGAAAGTAGATCTCAAGTTTATAACCTCGGCTTACCTAGTAACTGGAACGGAATCGAAAATAATGGATGCTTGGGAGATGATTAGTGCAAGTTTGCAGTTCTTTGAAGTGTGTTTTGAGTGATGATTTAGGTTACATATTTATAGGCAAACTCAAGGGAACACAGTCCCTTGCTTTAGGGGATTGAAATCTTTTCATATCTAAATGTAATGATGATAAAGTATGGAAGTTATTATTATTTACTTAAGAGTGGAGTGGTGGTTAAAAGATTTTGATTTGATTTGGACAGAACATGCAGGTCTGGGGTTGGTGAGAATAGGGTGGCTGACAGTTGACTTTTCATGTTACAGTGTGCTTTTGTCAGTGTACAGTAAAAAGTGGAAAATCTCTGAAACACGCTACTGTTTCCTTTTCGGGCGGGAGTAATCTCCTTATAACTGGAGAATAGACTAAGTGTTCTGCGCGTATAACTTTGTGCGCATAGCTTTCTGTGTGTAGGACATTTCTTTGCTGCGGGTAGATACGTAACCTTCTCGCAGTTAGGGACATTTGAGTTTCATTTGTAGATTCTCCAGGTGGTCTTGGTATTTCAACATAGTGATCAGTCATGTTGAAGTCAATTCCATCTTGGAGCTTCAGACAAACTAGCTCTCAACGTTCCCGCCATGCGGGTAGGTTAGTTCCCCTCCCGCACGCGCATAATTGGTTTTGGGATGCACCCGCCTTAGCCTTATGCGTGACGGTCAACCCATTTAGACAACATAAAGTTTCATGAAAACATAAGGCCAAAACGTTCACGCATGGCGCATATAACATATGCTCACGCTGGTTCTTAACATGGTGCGCTCGCGCAGGTTGCACATAACAACTGCACGCGCTGACTAACATGGCGCGCTCGCGCAGGGCGCACATAACAAATGCACGCGCTGACTAACATGGCGCGCTCGCGCAGGGCGCACATAACAAATGCACGCGCTTAATATTTACAATTACCTAATTATTAGGTTGATTACTTGGCTTATGGGTTTGGGAATTTACCGGTTGTCACATTCTCCCCTCGTTAAACGAATTTCGTCCCGAAATTTAGGAGACGTTGCTGTCAGAAGCCATGCTCTGAAAGAGGTGTGGGTATTTCTTGCGCATTTGGTCTTCTCTTTCCCAAGTGAATTCAGGCCCACGCCTCGAGTTCCATTGAACCTTTACTAATTTGATTTTGCTTCTGCGTAACTTTTGTTCTTTCCAATCGGTTACTGCTATAGGTTCTTCTACGAAGTGCAGCTGTTTGTCGATGTGAATCTCTTCCAACGGCAAAATCAACGTTTCGTCAGATAAGCACTTTTTGAGGTTGGACACATGGAACGTATTATGAACTCCACTGAGTTCGGCGGGTAAACGGAGCTTATAAGCAACCGGACCGATCCTTTCCAGGATCTCAAATGGTCCAATGTAGCGTGGATTCAACTTTCCTCGCTTGCCGAAACGGGGGACTCCTTTCCATGGAGAGACTTTCAAAAGTACTTTATCCCCTACTTGAAATTCCAATGGTTTCCTTCGCACATCTGCGTAGCTCTTCTGTCTGTCGCGCGCTGTCTTAAGGCGATCCCTTATCTGAAAAATCTTGTCTGTTGTTTCCTGGATCAATTCTGGACCAGTCATTTGCTTGTCACCTACTTCAGCCCAGCATAGTGGGGATCTACACTTGCGCCCATACAAAGCTTCGAACGGCGCAGCCTTAATGCTTGTGTGAAAGCTATTGTTGTAAGAAAATTCAACCAATGGAAGATGAGTATCCCAGCTACCTTCGAAATCGATTGCGCACGCGCGTAGCATATCTTCCAATGTCTGGATTGTTCGCTCGCTTTGCCCATCCGTTTGAGGATGATAAGCCGTACTCATGTCCAGACGAGTACCTAAAGCTCCTTGTAACGATCTCCAAAACCTTGAGGTGAACCGACTATCTCTATCAGAAATGATGGACACTGGGATTCCATGTTTTGAAACTACTTCTCGAATATACAATCGGGCTAACTTTTCCATCCTATCGGTTTCCTTGATCGGCAGGAAGTGCGCTGACTTAGTTAGCCGATCCACAATAACCCATATTGTGTCATAGCCCCCAGGTGTCCTTGGCAGTTTGGTGATGAAGTCCATAGAGATTTGTTCCCACTTCCACATGGGAATTTCTGGCTGCTGAAGCAACCCTGACGGTTTCTGGTATTCAGCCTTCACCTTCGAACACGTCAGGCACTTACTGACATACGCCGCGATGGCGCCTTTAAGATTGGGCCACCAATACAGCGTTTTAACATCTTGGTACATCTTGTCTGCGCCAGGATGTACGGAATACCGCGTCTTGTGAGCTTCGTTTAATACTTGCTCGCGCAATCCTCCCTTGAGAGGGACCCATATGCGGTTAGCGAAATATAGATTGCCGTTCTCTTTCAGTTCCAAACTTTTAACCATACCCCCAAGGCATTCGTTTTTAACAAACTCTGGTTTCAAGGCTTCTTGCTGAGCGTCTCGGATGCGGGTAGAGAGATCTGCGTGAATGGTCAACCTTAGAGCCTTGACTCGTAGCGTTTTTATTCGCTCCTTCCTACTTAGCGCGTCTGCTACCACATTCTCCTTTCCAGGGTGGTACTTAATTTCACAATCATAATCATTCAACAACTCCACCCATCTTCGTTGCCTCATGTTTAAATCCTTTTGATCAAATATATGTTGAAGGCTCTTGTGATCCGTAAAGATCACACTTTGTACCATAGAGGTAATGGCGCCAAATCTTTAGCGCGAAGACAACCGCTCCAAGTTCTAAATCATGCGTTGTGTAGTTCTTTTCATTGGTCTTGAGTTGGCGTGAGGCATACGCTATGACTTTGTCTCGTTGCATAAGGACACATCCGAGTCCCTGATGTGAAGCGTCGCAGTAAACGACGATGTCATCCGTCCCCTCGGGCAGAGACAAAATTGGCGCACTACATAACTTCTGTTTCAACATTTGAAACGCTGCTTCCTGATTTTCGCCCCAAACAAACTTCTTGTCTTTCTGAGTTAGCGCGGTCAGAGGTAGAGCTATTTTGGAGAAGTTTTCAATGAAGCGTCGATAGTAGCCAGCTAGTCCTAGGAATTGCCTCACCTCAGTTGGGGTTTTTGGCGCTTCCCAGTTTTCGATGGCCTTGACTTTGGAAGGATCAACGTGTATTCCTTTCTCGTTTACAACGTGACCGAGAAAGTGAACTTCTCTAAGCCAAAACTCGCACTTGGAAAACTTCGCATACAACTTTTCTTTCCTCAACAATTCCAAAATCGATCTCAGGTGTTGCTCATGCTCGGCCTTGGTCCGAGAGTAAATCAGAATATCATCTATAAACACAATCACAAACTTGTCCAAATATGGTTTGCACACGCGGTTCATCAGATCCATGAACACAGCCGGCGCATTAGTTAGCCCGAAAGGCATCACTAAGAACTCATAATGGCCGTATCTAGTTCGGAAGGCTGTTTTCGGCACATCTTCCTCATGGACCCTAAGTTGGTGGTATCCTGACCGTAGATCTATCTTTGAATAATAACTGGATCCCTGCAACTGGTCAAATAAGTCGTCAATCCTCGGTAAAGGGTACCGATTCTTGACTGTCAGCTTGTTCAGCTCCCTGTAGTCAATACACATCCGGAAGGAACCATCCTTCTTCTTAACAAACAGTACTGGAGCTCCCCAAGGTGAAAAGCTTGGGCGTATGAAACCCTTATCCAATAGTTCCTGTAACTGATTGGATAGCTCTTGCATCTCAGATGGAGCTAATCGATAAGGCGCTCGAGCTACTGGCGCAGCTCCTGGGACCAAATCAATACGAAACTCGACTTGTCGCGGCGGCGGTAATCCGGGCAAATCTTCAGGAAAAACTTCTGGAAATTCGCGCACTACTGGTAAGTCTTCAATTCTTCGCTCGTCTCCTTTCTTCTCTACGACATGCGCCAGGAAGGCGTAGCACCCTTTCCTTAGGCACTTTCGCGCCTTTAGGCACGAAATCAGTTTCGTCGCAACTCCCCTTCTTTCCCCTTGAATTACCAAGGTTTCTCCGTTCAACAGTGGGATCCGAACCTGCTTCTCATGGCAAATAACTTCCGCGCGGTTCTCGACTAACCAATCCATACCTACCACAATGTCAAAACTTCCCAAGTCTATTGGCAACAAGTTAATATTGAACCCGTGACCTCCCATGACTATTACACATTGTTCAGTTCTTTCGTTCGCGCATAACTGCCTACCATTGGCTAGTTCTATAGTATAAGGCGTGTCTAGCCTACTGGTTGCTAAGCCTAGGGAGTTTTTAAACTCAGCGGATATAAAACTCAGGTCAGCGCCAGTATCAAATAAGACAGATGCAAAATGGCCGTTAAGCAAAAACGTACCGGTTACCACATTCGGCTCTTCTTTAGCTTCACCCGCGCTGATCACAAAAGCTCTCCCGCGAGCTTGGTTTCCCCTTTGCGGGCAATCCCGACTGAAATGCCCTGGCTTTCCGCATGCGTAGCAGTTGTCATTGGCTCCAGCTTCTTTAGCACGGCAATTCACCGTCTTGTGTCCTGGCCTGTTACATTTGGCGCACGTGACGCTCGCGCATTCACCCTCGTGGTGAAACTTGCATTTGTTGCACCATGGGTAAGGGCCACTGTATCCTTTCCTTGATGGCTCCGCGGCCTGAATCGCGTAAATCCTTGCGCTTTCCTGCTTCTTGAACGGTGGCTGCTTGTAGTCGGACCCTCGGTGGTGAGAGTTCCATTTCCTCTTGGGATCAGAGGTTCGCTGTTCGGTTCCGCGCGTAGTTAACATACCCGCACGGACCGTATCCCTTGTAAGGGTGATGGCCCGCGCTACCGCCCTCATCAAAGGTTGGAGGCGCTGCGGCGTTGAGCGGAACCCTAACAACAGGAGGTAACCCAAAAATATACCTCTCGATCTTCTTTTCCTCCGTGTTTGCCATATCTGGCACCAACTGGCAAAGTTCGTTGAACCGGTTGTTGTAGGCGTCGATATCCGTTCCTACCATGGCGTGGTTCCAGAATTCCTGTTGTAGACTCTGGATTTCTGCGCGAGAGCAGAACTTTCTCATCATCATTTCCTTCAGTTCCTCCCAGGTCTTGTGGAGAGCAACTTCTCGCCCCAAAGTTTTCGTTTGAAGCTTCCACCAAGACGAAGCTGTGTTAGGACCGATCGGGAGACGGTTTCCCAACGATTCTCGGGGGCAACGTGTTAGAGTGCGGAATCCTACTAACACGGCGACTCGGTGGTAATCAACGACACAAACGGTAGCAATTCCTAGGATGATATGACGACCAGGTGCGGAGGAAAGGACCGAAGGGGTTGACGGGCAGAGAGGATTTCCGGGGAACAGGTCGGCTGTGTATGTGTGTTATGTGTGCTTCTCTTCTGAAAATCCCTAAGTAACGTTTATATATCGAAGACTCATTCGATCGGATGAGTCTCTCATTCGATCGAGTGAAGCTTTGTTCGATCGAATGAGCCTGGTTCGATCGAATCAACCTTTTGTTCGATCGAACCAGTTTTCGTTTGACATTTACAATACGTTAACTAGGTTTCACTATCTTTAGTCTCATGCCGACCTACCCTGATAGAACTGGGGACATATATATGACATTTCATGTCCTAACAAACTCCCCCTTGGAGCCAGTTCTATTTATGTTTTAACCAATCGAGATTTCTTGCTCGACTGCAACTCCCCCTTGGAGTTATCTCTCCCTCTCTGTTCTCAAAGCTAGTGGTGCCCTCATTGCATCCACCAAACTCCTGTCTTCATGGAGTTATCTCACGATCCAATGGTGCAGTCCGTCAGACTTACCATAGGTTCCACATATCATGAGATGCTGTCAAATGGAATATAAGATTAACATTTAAGCACAGTTGTAGTAGATTATCAAACATGAAAGTAAAGCATAATCTAGCACAATATTCCAAAGTATATTAAAATCACTCCAAAAACAATTACAACCAGAAGATAAAACTTTGAATTACAAAGAAACCAAATAAACAAAACATATAACAATTAATCACTGGTTCCCTGTGTATATTTCTTCTGTTGTTCCTTCCAGTTAGATCCTGCATGTATGTCATAGGCAAAACAGATCCTAATGACATTTCTGTACTTTAGCGCTTGCTCCATGTCATCGGGGGCATAAAGAATTTCTGTCTTGTATAGAGTAAAAACATCCTCCCTTGACAAGTTGGTGAGCCACATAGGATCAAAAATGCGGATTGTGCTCCAATTACCATTGTCGTTGAGCACTATAACTGCTTCATGTAGTCTTCCGTCGTAGTACCAATGCCTGAACGATTTGTAGAAGTCCTGCTTCATCTTTCGTAGCGGAATCTTCTTCATTGTAAGTGGTGGCATGTACTTCAAAATGACTTTCGGCCTGTTGGTGATCGGATCGATCTCCTTTTTACTTGTATAACGCTTTGGCCTTTGCGGTGTAATCAATCTCCATTTTGAGTTGTATTCCTTTCGTAATACACTCTGATAGTACGATGCGAATGGAGATGAGCTTGCGTATAGCATGTCCAGGTAATTAAGACGATTAAGATCGTAAGTTGGAAGAGTCTTCAAGTCTGTGATTCGTTGATAGTACTCAACCCCCTTTTCCCTTTTGACAGCTACGCAGTTCAGGTCTTTCAGACACGCCCAAGCTAGGATTTCTCCAGAGGTTCTCCGACCCTTAGTATCATATGACTTTGTGTGAGGAATGGTCGGTTTCGCTTGGCGTTTAGACCTGATCTTTTCAAGAATAGCATTGAACGCTTTCTTGCATTCTTCTGTTTTGTCTTTAAATTCGGCTTGATCGGCTTCAGACGGCTGTTTCATAGCATTTGACCTTTCGTCAGCCTTCTTCTGCACTTCCTCCTCGTTTACGTTTTGAAAGAAGCTTGATGAGTTGGGAATATCGTCAGTTTGCGACGTGTAGTACTCAGGATATTCTTCCCTTGTCAAGTCTTCTATTTCGACATCTTCGAAGTGAGGAGGATCGACTTGTGTCGGATCAGCGGCCGTCGGTGATGGTGAGTCGGTTGAAGCAGCTGCAGCAGATGTGGATTCTGTTGAAGGCAACGCCAGAACTTTGCCTGTTTCTTCGTTTGAAAACTCGAACATTTGCTCTAGCTCTTCTTCCGTGAAGTTGTGCGAAATCTCACCTTCTTCCACGTCTCCACTTGAGAAGATTTGCTGTTCATCTGGGTTGTCCAAGAGATACGTGAAAAACTCCGCTGCTGTTTTTGACTGCAGCGGTTGGACATTTGATGTATCAGCATCACCTGCTTGATTAATAATCACAACACAGTAAAAAAAATTTTTTTTTTTTTTTTTTTTTTTTTTTTTTTTTTTTTTTTTTTTTTTTTTAAACTTCTGGACTGGTTCGATCGAATTATAAAGGATTCGATCGAATGAACTAATCATCCGATCGAGTGAGACATATATTCGATCGATTTAGACTGGTTCGATCGAATGGACTCATTCGATTCCTTCAACCAGAACCCAGATTTCAACGAGACCCGAATCGGTTTTTCGACCGATTAACCACAATCAACATGTGCGAAACATTGAAAGATGTTGTTTACATGTTTTCCAATGACCCTCATGACCCGAAAACTCAAAAAAACTCAGTTTTATTGTCGGGACCGTTTCCGACACCAAAAACGGCCCGAAAACCTATCGAAACGCGGACGAAAATCAATAAAACTTACATTTTTGAAATCTACGCGAAAAAGTGAATAAACTGGTCGGATCAAAAAGAGGTTTTAGCACGATCGATTTTAAGAGGGAAATTTCAAATTCTTTTCGGATGAAAATGTCCGATCGAATGACTTCTGCTATTTATACAGATTTTTGACTCATCCGATCGAATAAACTTGTTCGCTTGACTCATCCGATCGAATGAGACACACTATTCGATCGGATGGATTTCTTCCCTCAAACTGATTTTTCACAATAACTTATCCGATCGATTTGGCACATTCGATTGACTGACTCGATCGAATGGCTACATGTTCGATCGAATGAGGAAAAGTTTTAGAAAAATTTGACTTTTAAACTTCTTATTCCCCGTCATCGATCACGGTGCTATTGAACCTGCAAGAAAACTTAAACTTTTGACATTTGGTTAGTTAGCATAGAAATTTTCCGATTTTGTGAGCTCAGTTCCTGTAGAACATAAAGATCATAAAACGTTAGTAAACACACAGAAAATATCAGGTCCAACCAACTTCAGTTTTATCGCAACTTCTTCCTTCTCTCATTACACACTTGGTTGCGCAGATAAACGTTTAGCAACCTGCATGAGTTTTTCTTTCATTCCTACACACCGAATAAACATTTAGTAGGAACAGACAGGGATCAGACTACCTGTCACAATGATTTCTCATCGACTTTCAAACATTAAGAATAAAATAAAATAACCAAAAATAAAATCTTAATTATTTATTTACAGGGAAGGACAGGGATCAGACTACCTGTCACAATGATTTCTCATCGACATTAAAGCAGAATAAAATTAAAGAAAAATTAATTCAGAATAAAAATGTTTTTGAATTTTTGTCTTGTTTCTTTTTATAATATTCAAACTGAAATAAACATCTGTACAAAAATTTAAAACACATTATTTTTGGTTGAGAAGGATCTATAATAAGAAATCATACAGACGTATATGACTATCTACTGAGACTTTTTGAGATTTTTTTTTTTTTTTTTTTTTTTTTTTTTTTTTTTTTTAATATACGAAGTTGAACAAGACATAATGAATATTCTTTTTGTGAGAAAGATCCGAACAGGAATCATACTAATTAAGTGACTGTCACATAGATCCGTGTTGAGCTGTATTATGACATAAAGAAACAGGTTATGAGCATGAAAATAACTTAAAATGGTTTTCATCGTTTCTGTGATACGAGTTAGGTTCAATTATGTCTCAAAATTTAAGTGAATAACAACTCAGAGATTATGATGCCTCCTATCTATTCTCAAAGCGTATTTGGCTTTCCCCAAGTCACCCCGAATTGACTTTGACCCATAGTGTCTGATTAAGGTTGTAAGTGTCTTCATCTGCTTCCCGTTTTCTTTCTTACTCCATAATTGAGAAGTCTTGACATTATTAACTCTAGAATGTTTCAATAACTCATAAAGAATCATTTTTTTTTTTTTTTTTTTTTTTTTTTTTTTTTTTTTTTTTTTTTTTTTTTTTTTTTTTTTGAATGTTACATAGACTTCAGAGTAGTAAAACAATTGCAAGTCCCGAATCTGGATCACTGCAGTTTCTTCATGCACTATCTTTACGGGAATCAGAACACTTATGGGCTCGTGTATGACTGGGTAATCGCTTTTCTGCCTATCATTCGGAAAGATATATATGAAGACAAACAAAACTCTTAAGGAGTTTCCACGTAAAATCGAGTAGATTTAGTTTGTATCACATCTACTTTTACGCACCATAAAAAGCTACCATGACACACAATGACTGTTCTAAAGCCTTTTAAGCCTAATAACTTCACTAGTTAAGCACACAGAATCAGTATATCTATCATTTTCCAAGGTTGGATCAATTTCTCATTTTCTGAATATAAATGAATGTCTTTAAAAAAACGTTTAAATTATTTCGCCCCGATCAAGTCAAAGTCTTCAGGTAAACGGCTATCCTGAAGATCCAATGGATCAACTGGACCGACCACATACGAGTATGTGTCCTTCTAACTAAGTATAACCGACTATTTTTCAGCGAAAGAATAAAAACCATCAAAACCCGCCCCGATCACTTTCAGTCATCTGGTTAATGGCTATCCTCATAATCTACTAGTAGAAATAAGGACCAAAACACATCCGAAAATGTGTCCATCAAACTGAGGTAACCGACATAATTTTAAGCGATAGTGATGTATAAAAATTTAATATAAGAAAAATGAAAATAAGCTGTACAGAAATAGCAAATCTTTTTGATGTCTCAGTATGATAGCGTCTGTGTACTATCACCTTTCTTGTAACAAGATCAACTTCTCAAAATTTTGAAAAATTTTTTAATGTTTTTGGGTTTTTGTATTTTATATTGTTTTTGGTTTTTCTTGAACCTTTTCTCCCCCTAGAATTTATAAAAAACAAAATCTTTTTGGACTTTTTCAAATTTTTAAGAAAAGAAAAAATGAAAACAATTTAAATGATATCTTCAGGAACATCATCTGATATACGTTTAACGCCGTTGATCTCTAGTAAATATAAAAACCGTGGTTTATCAAATGCTTTAGTGAAGAGATCAGCGCGTTGTTCCTGAGTGGGGATTTTTATCACATCGATTAACTTCTTTTCGTAGCAGTCACGAAGGAAGTGATATCGAATTTCGATGTGCTTCGTTTTGCTAAAATGAACCGGATTTTTGGTAATTGAAATTGCAGCAGAATTATCAATATATATGGGAGTAGTAGAGCATTCAATACCGTAGTCACGCATTTGTTGCTGAATCCAAATAACTTGAGAACAGCAACTGGCAGCCGCAATATATTCCGCCTCAGCTGTTGAAGTGGAGACTGACGTCTGCTTTTTGCATTGCCACGTTACTAAACGACTTCCAAAGAACTGACATCCTGCTGTTGTTGATTTGTAATCGAGTTTACAACCACCATAATCCGAATCACTATACGCATGAAGATCAAAGTTGTCATCATAAGGATACCAAAGACCCCAATCTGGAGTACCCTTCAGATAACGCAAAATTCTTTTGACTGCAATCAGATGGGAGACCTTCGGCTTTGACTGATAACGTGCACAGAGACACGTAGCAAACATTATGTCTGGCCGAGAAGCAGTCAGGTACATTAGAGATCCGATGATCCCTCTATAGTGAGTTGGATTGATCAATTCACCCTTCTCGTCAGGATTAATCCCGTGATTAACCTCTAAAGGAGTTCTCTGTGAAGAAGAACTCAACATCTCAAACCGTTTCAAGATGTCATTGACGTATTTTGTCTGGTGAATGAAGATACCGGAATCTTTTGATCAACTTGAAGTCCTAAGAAGAACTTCATCTCACCCATGGAGCTCATTTCAAATTTTTCTTTCATCACTTGTTCGAACTCCTTACAAAGTGTTTTATTCGTGGACCCGAAGATGATGTCGTCCACGTACACTTGTACCATAATTAGATCTCCTTCTTTTTCTTTTGTGAATAGCGTGCAGTCAATGGTTCCCCTTCTAAACCCGTTGTTCAGAAGGTGTTTGGATAGTTCTTTATACCAAGCTCTCGGGGCTTGGTGAAGACCGTACAAAGCCTTGTTGAGCAGATAGGCTTTGTCCTTGTGATATGGGTCTTCAAAACCTGGAGGTTGTGCCACATATACGGTCTCTTCGATGTGACCGTACAAAAAGGCACTCTTGACGTCCATCTGATATACTTTGAATTTCTTGAAAGATGCATACGCCAAGAACATCCGGATTGCCTCCAAACGAGCAACCGGAGCATATACCTCATTGTAGTCTAGGCCTTCGATTTGCCTAAACCCTTGGACCACCAGCCGGGCTTTGTTGCGAACAATCACTCCACGATCGTCACGTTTACATTTTAGTACCCACTTAGTGCCAATTTTCTTCTGACCTTTGGGGAGATCCACCAGCTTCCACACACCAAGTCTTTTAAACTGCAATAATTCCTCTTGCATGGCTGTGACCCCAGTTGGGATCTTTCAGCGCATCGGTGGTGCTGTGTGGTTCTTCTTGTGCTAAGAAGCATTCATGGGCATTAAGAGCAACTAATCCTGACTCCATCATTTCTGTGTAGAGACCAAAATTCAGCTGTCGACGAGTTTTGACACCCTGTTGAATGTCCCCTATAATGTTGTCTTGTGGATGATCACGTTCAGTCCTAACAACCGGATTGTCAGGAACGACAACATTTTGTTCCAAGTTTGTTAAGTTCGGCTCAGGAACTGGAGCGGTTTGTTCCATGTTGTTTGTGTTCAGCTCAGGAACTGGAGCGAATTGTGGTGCTAGCCTCTGAAGTAGACGTTAGAGGCGGATCTGTGATAGACACATCTTGATTTGACGAGGACGGTTGTGAAATAACATGTGTCGGTGCCGGTCGTACAAAGTCTGTTGGTGTTTCATCTTCAGATTCGGAATCAGATGACTCAAGACTTGTTCTGTTGACTCTGTGGAAGAAGACGTTGACGGACCAGGATGAGATGAGCGTTGCTGTGATTCATCAGGAGGTGCATTTTGCGCCTCATACATCATTTGAATAGCAACATCATTCAGATTGAATGACTTGACCCATTTGTCAAAGTCAAACAACCAGTCTTCACCTGTCCCTTTGGCTGGTTCTGTGTAGCGTTGAACATCAACGTGGTACCATTCTTCAACCAATTTTGTTGATCGGTTGTAGACCCTTTTGAGAGGAACGCTATAACCCAGAAAGTAACCCTTAATAATCTTCTCCTCGAACTTGTTATCAACTTGCCTTTTGAGTAACGTGCAGAGAGCCCCAAATGGTTCCAGGTGCTCTAAGTTAGGCCTTCGACGTTGAAGAAGCTCGAAACTAGTCTTGCCGTGGCGCTTGACAATGCCAACCCGATTCAGTGTGAAACAGGCGTTGGCAATTGCCTCATTCCAAAACGTGACTGGCAACACTGAGTCAGCTAACATGGTTCTTGCTGTCTCGATTAACGTACGGTTTTTCCTTTCAGCAACCCCGTTCATTTGTGGAACATACGGAGCACTGAATTCTTGAACGATGCCTTTTTCTTTGCAGTAAGTATCAACGTTTGCGTTCTTAAACTCTGTACCGTTATCTGACCGAATTCTTCGAACCTTCAGCTTGTATTGCGACTCAAGAGTCGTGACTAGCAGACTAATACACCCAAAAGTTTCAGACTTCGCTTTTAGGAAAAACACCCATGAGAATCTTGAATATTCATCAGTGACCACTAGACAGTATGAGTGCCCAGCAATACTTTTGACGCTGATTGGGCCAAAAAGATCC